>NC_090337.1:12625774-12798274 GCF_035084215.1 Heptranchias perlo
TTTTATTCCACTTTGAGGATACTTTCCAAAGATTAAAATCAAGCAACAGCTTTTGACAAGCTGAAGGTGAGTCTTAAAAACATCTTGCTGACCCAATAGAGAGTGACTGTTAAAGATATTTCATGGCACTGATCCTGACCTTTCAGTCTGCCAGTCACCATGAAAGAGAGGAATGGGAAAAGTGTAACGATCAAACTGTTTGTCCTGGAAAAAAAATGATGTGTTTTTATTCAGATTCACACAGAACACCATTGGCATTTAAAGAATTTGAAATACTTAACTCTGATTTATATGAACAGGTAGTGACTATCCTAGTGGAAATACTCTTTGTTCTCTTAAATTTGTTTCTAATCCTTTATGGCTGCAGAAAGAGAGAGAAGAGTGATAAGTAAAGCTGCATTGTAAATCTGCAGTACAAAGATCTAACGCTTTGGTTTAAGTTTAAGTAGTAAATTTGCCTTTTACTAGTTTGAATCTATATCCCCTTGTCCTACTCTTATGTTTTAATTGAAAGTAGTTTTCCAGATTTACCTTTCCCATGTCATTTATTATCTTGAATACCTCTATAAGATCACCTCCCAGACCCCTCCTTTCATGACTGAAAGGTCCAGGTTTCTCCAGTCAAAGAGTACTACTGGCAGGGGTATCAAAACTGCAGTTCATGGGCCACATTCAGCCCCTGAGCTCTTGAAAACTGCCACTTGAAGCTCAACCAACTCAGTCCTATTTGCATTTATAATTATTACTTGTTGTTTTACCCTGTTTTAATTTGTCCCATGAGCCTTGAGGTTTGGAAAAGGCTGCTCTTAGTGCTGTTGCTCATTGGTGGATAAATCCTAAATCAGGGGAACAGCAAGTTCTGTTCCTATTAGCAATGTCAGATGTATGCAAATTAATGCAAAGATTGATACAATGGAACATAGGAACAGGAGTAGGCCATTTAGCCCCTCGAGCCTGTTCCGCCATTCAATTAGATCATGGTTGATGTTTCCAAGAAGTGGTTAGACAAGATTAGACAAGAAGGCAGCTGCCTGATCGAAGGCGTGGAGATCAATGCAAGAGAGGGAAGCACAAGTGGTTTAAAATTAGATACTTCACCTGGAACAAGCCCTGATAAAAGTGAATCTAAGGTTAGTACATCCATTTCCCTTGATACCCTTACCGAATAACCAACTGTTGATTTCAGTCTTGAAATTTCAATTGACCCAGCATCCACAGCCATTTGTGGGAGGGAATTCCATTATATTCTCCATTACCATTTTTAAACTTATATTGAATCTAATAAATTCCTCCCCTTGACTTATTTTTAGGTTCCCTTGTGCCGCTGGTATTTTTGTCCTCTTTACTGTGAAAATGGATACAACGGGGATGATTTTGAACACCAAAAACGGGTGGGTTGGGGTTGGAGGCAGGTGGGAGTTGAAAATAGTTGTTTTTAGGGTCGCGACCGCAACCCGGCTTTATTTCCGGGTTTAACATCGGCGCAGAAAAGTACAGGCTTCCCACTGGGATTGCAAAGACCGAAAACTTTGCGGTTGCGACCCAAAAAAACAACTATTTTGAACTCCCACCCGCCCCCAACCCACCCGTTCTTGGGGTTTAAAATCACCTCCAAAGTATTCATTTAACAAGTCTGCCATTTCCTTATTGTGGAGATGCCGGTGATGGACTGGGGTTGACAATTGCAAACAATTTTACAACACCAAGTTATAGTCCAGCAATTTTATTTTAAATTCACAAGCTTTCGGAGACTACCTCCTTCGTTCACCTGACGAAGGAGGTAGTCTCCGAAAGCTTGTGAATTTAAAATAAAATTGCTGGACTATAACTTGGTGTTGTAAAATTGTTTACAATTTCCTTATTGTCCATTGCAGTCTCACTGTCTTTAATGGGCCCACATTCCCCCCTTATCACTCTCTTTCTGTTAACATATTTATAAAAACATTTACTATTAGCTTTGATATCCCCAGCAAGTTTATTTCATATTCCCTTTTTGCACCTCTTATAACTTTCTTTGTATCCCTTTGTTGCTTGTTATAGCTCTCCCAATCTGCAGGATTGCCGCTTTTCCCCGCATTTGAGTAAGCCTTTGCTTTCCACTTGGTACTGTCTCTTACCTCGTTTGTTAACCGTGGTTCCTTAACTGCACAAGTGGAACCTTTGCATTTTAGGGTTAAGTACTGGTTTTGTATTGTACTTATTGGAATATGCCCCACTGCTTGTCTGTAGGGTACAAACTTCATATGTGTTCCCTGTGCTCCAAGGTACACATCTAAGTGGCCCATTTGGACAAAAAGCTTGGAATCCCCATGCATGAAATGAAAATGCATGCAGCTTGGAGTGTTTGGCTGATTGAGTTTGGAAGCTCCCTGGAGCCAACAGCAGGGATAGAATAATGGGATTCACAAATTCAAACAAAAATATGCAGGTAGTATTAACACTGTGCTACACAGCAACACCTCAACCCAACAACTAAAGTAACATTTTTTTTCCTTCCCCAAGGTGAAGAAATGATCCTTTTTAAATTTTCCCATACTATTCAAGATTGTTTCTCTCCCTGACGCACATTTAAACTATACCTTACTGTTGAGTGGCACAAAAGTGTGCCTCACCCCATCAGATAGAAAGATTTTTATTTAAAGTTCTTTTTGGGGTACCCTTGTCTGTGGAGGGAGCGAGCTTGATGGCCCAAATGGTCTTTTCTCATTCGATGCTTTGTTCTGGTCCATGGCCAATCAAAGTGAGGTGCAGCAGGATATGATGTAAGGCAGCTGACTAATAATTGGCTGCTTAGGCATCAGGAAAAGAGACTCAAGTGTAACATTCTTTGGCAAACAAGTCTGGTAGTTATCAGAACTCAACTGAACCATGAAACGGAAGAAGTAACATATGAACACGAGAGCGCACTTGCAATTTATACTATAAGTTTGTTTTGAATTGATCAGATTTAGGTCCATTGAAACACTGGATATTACATTAACCGAGAACATTTCCTCATTCTGCTCATCAAATGCTGAGAAAATATTCCCCAACCCTCGCAAAATTCAAAATGAAGAGAAAATATTTTTGTCTGAATTGCTATACAAACCTAAAGGTTTACAAGAGAGATATTTATACACTTGCTAGTATCTCTGAGTCCTCCCTTATTCCTGTGTTTCATACTTTACGACATCTAGTGACAGGTAGGCTGGCAATAGACAATTTGTGTGACATTTCTTGCCCCGCCCTCCCCCACCGTAGCAGCATTATTGTGAATTTCTCTGGTATCATGAATGGATACAGCAATCAATGGGAATCAGGCTTTCTTCATGCATTATAGAAAAATGGATCTCTGGGAGTAATTAGGAGGTAGTAATCTAATTCAGGCATTCAGGTGACATCTTAGCCAGCAAGAGTAAACTTTAACCAGTTCAGAACCGTCATCTCATGCCTTTTTAAAAAAATTGTTCTCAGGGTGTGTGCTATGTTAGCAAGGCTGTATTTATTATTCATCTCTGGTTGCCCTGAGAAGATGGTGGTGAGACTTCTCCTTGAATCGCTGTAGTCTTTGTGGTGATGGTGCTCCAAAGATGGTATTAAGTAGCAAAATTCCAGAATATTAACCCAGCATAGATAAAGGATATAGGTCCAAGACAGGATGGTGTGTTACTTGAAGGAGAACTTGGAGGTGGTGGTGTTCCCAAGATAATGCTGCTCTTGTCCTCAGTGAAAGAGGTCACAGAGGAGGGAGGTGCTGTTGAGGTAACTTTGGTGAGTTTCTGCAGTGTATCCAGTAGGTCGCATTACTCTGCAGCAACTCACAGGGGCACTGAGATTGAAGCACAGCCTTCATATCACTCCAAGGTACCTGTTATTTTTATAATGATATATACTGTTCATTCTACTACCTCTGTATTGTCAGCCTGTTTGTCCGGCATCCAGTCCTGAGCTACATTTTCTTCCAGTTAAACATTGGGAAGAGCAAAGCCATTGTCTTCGGCCCCCATCACAAACTCCATTTCATCGCCACTGATTCCAAACCCCTCCCTGGCCATTGTCTCAGGCTGAACCAACCTGTTCACAACCTCGGTGTCCTATTTGACCCAGAGCTCAACTTCCTCTTCCCCACCATATTCTCTCTATCACAAAGGCCGCCTACTTGCACCTGCATAACATCTCCCATTTCCACCCCTACCTCAGCTTATCTGCTGCTGAAACCCTCATCCATGCTTTTGTTACCTCTAGACTATTCCAATGCTCCCCTGGCCAACCACCCATCTTCCACCCTCCATAAACTTGAGCTCATCCAAAACTCTGCAGCCTCTATCTTAACTTGCACCAAGTCTCACTCACCCATCACCCCTGTACTCGCTGATCTACATTGGCTTCCAGACCACCAGTGCCTTAATATAAAAATTCTCATCCTCATGTTCAAATCCCTCCATGGCCTCGCCCCTCCCTATCTCTGTAACTTCCTCCAGCCCTACAACTCTCCAGAATCTCTACGTTCCTCCACCTCTGGCCTCTTGTGCATCCACCATTCACTATGCCCCACCTTTGGTGGCCGTGCCTTCAGCCATCTAGGCCCTAAGCTCTGGAGTTCCCTCCTTAAACCTCTCTAGCCTCTCCACCTCTCTCTCCTCTTTTAAGACCCTCCTTAAAACCTATCTCTTTAAACAAGCTTTTACTCACCCATTCTAATATCTCCTTCTTTGGTTCGGTATCAATTTTTGTCTGATTACGCTCCTGTGAACCAAGTTGGGACGTTTTACTACGTTAACGACGCTATTTAAATGCAAGTTTTTGTTGAGTGATTTCATTGCTTTGGACTTGTTTTTGGTGTGAAGTGCAGGTGCTGATTGCCAGTGCGTTATTTAGCACCATTGGGTGGTGACATTAACACTGCAGGATTAATGACTGTGATCCTATCACTACAAGTTTGCGATGAATAAATGCATTGCATCAATTATTGTGTATAAGGTATGAAAGAAGTTTCCAGAGTAATAAGACACCAGGTGATGTCAGACACATAACTGGAACTGGGATCCACTCACTTGGTGCAATGGCTCATCCTGTGGGGATTTTTGATGATATTGGGAAGGGGTAGAAGAACATTACCACAGTCCACCTCACTGGTGATGTGTTTTAGTAAACTACCAAATCCTGTTGTTTATCTTGCTTGTACCACACATTGACTGACTGATGTTATGAGCTGTTTTTTTAAAGTTGTATTTTGTTTTAAAGGATAGAACGAGCATAATGGGGTTACTCTGGGGAGGCTTACCGGGGTAAGTTTTCAACTTGTCACCCAGGCATAAAACTGGCGTTGTGGATCGGCCGCCTGTCATAGAAACCTGTTCGATTTTCACGTCCATTGATTTCCATAACAGGCAGCCAATAGCAACATAGGAACATACGAACAGGAGTAGGCCGTTCAACCCCTCAAGCCTGTTCTGCCATTCAATTACATCATGGCTGATCTGTAACTTAACTCCATCTACCCGCCTTGGTTCTGTAACCCTTAATACTCTTGAATAACTAAAATCTATCAATCTCAGTTTTGAAATTTTCAATTGACACCCAACCTCAACAGCTTTTTGGGAGAGTTCCAGATTTCCACTATCCTTTGTATGAAGAAGAGCTTTCTGACATCACCCCCTGAAAGGCCAATCTCGAATTTTGGGGTTATCCCACTTATTTTGGACTCCCGCACCAGAGGAAATAGTTTCTCTCTATCTACCCTGTCAAATCCTTTAATCATCTTAAACACATCAATTGGATCACCCCTTAGTTTTCTATACTCAAGGGAATACAAGCCTAGTCTCTGCAACCTGTCCTCACAATTTAACCCTTCTAGCCCCAGTTTCATTATCTAGGATTGCAACAGGATCTTGATAAATTGGGCCAGTGGGCCGATGAATGGCAGATGGAGTTTAATTTAGATAAATGTGAGGTGATGCATTTTGGGAGATCGAATCGGGCCAGGACCTACTCCGTTAATGGTAGGGCGTTGGGGAGAGTACAGGTTCATAGCTCCTTGAAAGTGGAGTCACAGGTGGATAGGGTGGTGAAGAAGGCATTCAGCATGCTTGGTTTCATTGGTCAGAACATTGAATACAGGAGTTGGGATGTCTTGTTGAAGTTGTACAAGACATTAGTAAGGCCACACTTGGAATACTGTGTACAGTTCTGGTCACCCTATTATAGAAAGGATATTATTAAACTAGAAAGAGGGCAGAAAAGATTTACTAGGATGCTACCGGGACTTGATGGTTTGACTTATAGGGAGAGGTTGGATAGACTGAGACTTTTTTCCCTGGAGAGTAGGAGGTTTAGGGGTGATCTTATAGTAGTCTATAAAATAATGAGGGGCATAGATAAGGTAGATAGTCAAAATCTTTTCCCAAAGGTAGGGGAGTCTATAACGAGGGGGCATAGATTTAAGGTGAGAGGGGAGAGATACAAAAGGGTCCAGAGGGGCAATTTTTTCACTCAAAGGGTGGTGAGTGTCTGGAACAAGCTGCCAGAGGCAGTAGTAGAGGCGGGTACAATTTTGTCTTTTAAAAAGCATTTGGACAGTTACATGGGTAAGATGGGTATAGAGGGATATGGGCCAAGTGCAGGCAATTGGGACTAGCTTAGTGGTATAAACTGGACAACATGGACATGTTGGGCCGAAGGGCCTGTTTCCATGTTGTAAACTTCTATGATTCTATGATTCTATTCATTCTGGTGAATCTGAGCTGCACCCCCTCCAAGGCCAATACATCCTTCCTCAGATGCGGTGCCCAGAACTGAACGCCGTACTCCAAATGGGGTCTAACCGGAGCTTTAGATAACTAACAATCCGCAACCCTACTATCGCGGGCGACTGCGGCGTGAAGACACAATCCAAGTTCAAAGCAGGAGGGGAGTTGGTTTGTACGTGCAGTATGAAGCGATAAAAAGCACAATCAATACCACTAGGTGACTGGTTGATAAGAGATACCGGCGAACACTGGGATATGGGGAGGAGGAAAGGGTGATTCCTTTCCTATTTATTCCTCCTCCTCTGAGGTGAAACGCTTGGGCCCCCCTGTGGAACCACTTAGGTAGGGCAATCACTGTGTAGGGAAGGGATCATGACCCCAAGCCCATGTCCTACTACTCTAATTTGTGGCTCCAATTCTGCCTCACCACCATTATGTCACCGTTTATTGGAAAAATGGTATTACACAATCACCAGCATCTAGGACAGTTACACTCAAAATAATGAACGCAATAAAAATACCGCACTTAATGGAACTAACGCTTCTGGGTAGCAGTGATGCAGCTTTCTCCAATTTTCTTTTTTTTCTGGAAGTCGTACTGAAGAAATATGATTTCACAGATCATTTGCGCAGAGTTTCATCAGTGCGTTAAAGTGGGATTGGGTTTTATTGTCGCCTTCAGTCTGCCAGCCGCAAGCTTGGTAATAAGCGTGGAGAGACAATGATAAGGTTTCAGTCTCAATACGATGTTGTTTCAAGATGGACCGTTTGGCAATGAATTTGCTGTCAATGAGTGTAAATCACTAGGATGCAAGCGGCTGATACTGCAATTCTGTGGGGACTTTAATGATGTTGGGAAGGAAAATGACAAACATTTGTATCTAAGGAGTACGAGAAGAAAATGGCAATAAATTGGGGATGTGTCACATCTACTGGTGCAGGTAGTAAATATATTTGTGTGTCAATATGACCACATATCTCCTGAGTGCACCACATTATTCTATCTGTGCCGTATTTTTATGTTAAAATAATTTTTTAAACACAACACATGATACAGTACTGTGCCGTCGATCAGGAAGGTGTCTTTCCTGAAAGCGCTGAGTCCTGCTGGGATATAGGACGTAATTTTCCGAGTTTACGCTATTGGCTTGGCGCTCTGTGCATCGGGCACACATACTGGGAAATGACCAGTGCAACACCCACAATTTTCCATCCATAAATTTTAACATGACGGTGCACCCATAGGGGATTAATTTTAACCTAACCCGCCCAGCGGGAATGGGAGGAGTTAGGGTTGGTCACCCGATTTACACCCGGTCTGATTATTATGCTCCATTGACTACAAAGGAGTCATGTGTCTGACCCGAATCCACTCCATTCCCACCAGGCGGGTTAGATTAAAATGACTCCCACAATTTCTTGACTTGGAGAATTACTCCTCTAGTGCTATAGTCACTTGCAGCTCTGGTGTAAGAATATGGACATGTTTTTATATTGTTTTAATACAGAACAATGGCAGAATAGCTCGTGTAGGCAGAATTGGTTTAAACGGTATGCTTGCAGATCTTATCTTTTGATCACAATGACACTGCTGTAACGTTGGAGAAAGATGAAACTTTGGACAATGGAACAGGGTATTGACCAGGATGAGGCCCCTATGATTGTATATTCAGCAATCTGTTCGATGACCTAAGGGTCATAAAACATCCAACAAAGTTAAACTCAGCAAGAATTGGACAATGTATGATTGCTTTTAACATGGTGTGAAAAGGGATACCAAGCTTCATCACTTAGGAACTTTAGCTCCCTTCAAGGAGAGGTACCATGAATGGCCTGGATAGGCAAGTACTCACGATTCTGGGGAAGTCCTTTACACGTGAGTTTCTACACGTAAGACTGCGTGTACTTCTCTGTACGTAGTCCTAAGATGAATGCTTTGAAATAATAATAAATGAAGTTAATTATCAGATGTATTACTGTCTCGAGCTTTCATGAATCTGCTATTAAAAGGATAAGGATTATCCTAATATCTGGTACCTCACATGTGTGGCCATACTTCATATACGAGCCTAGGCAGTGAATGTGAATGGACTATTCAATCATTGGAATTGGATGAGGTGTATCATAGCCAAGCCTGATTCTGCTCTTATCCGACATCATCAACACACTTTCCATCAGTCATCACTGTACAGCAATTAGGAATAAGAACTTTTGCTGAATTCTTTAATCCCCCAAACTCCAGGGCCATTGAGGCCAAATCAGTTGTAATGCCTCCCTCAGCTCCCCAGCTGAGAGCAAGGATCAAACCTGGGCGTATAGAAGACCTCTTTCTCCGACGACGCTCCAGGGCCCAAGTCCTTCTGATCGAGGCTTAGCCTGTGGACCCTCCCTTTGATCTTCCCTATAGCATCTAACCAGAGCATCAAACAACTTTAGGAGTTAGCCCATGGCTCAGTGGTACAAGTCTCACTTTTGAGTTAGAAGGCTTTGGGTTCAAGTCCCCCTCCAGAGACTGGAGTGCATAATCCAGGCTAATATTTCAGTGCAACACTGAGGGAGTGCTGCACTTCAGAAGGCGCCGTCTTTCAGATGAAGCGTTAAGCCAAGACCCCGACTGTTCTCTCAGTTGGATATAAAAGATCCCATGGCATCATTGTGAAGAAGCAGGGCTGTTCTCCTTGGTGTTCTGGCCAACATTTAACCCTCAACCAACATCACTAAAACAGGTAATCTGGTCATTATCACATTGCTGTCTGTGGGACCTTGCTGTGTGCAAATTAGCTGCTGCGTTTGCTTACATTGCAATAGTAACTATAATTGAAATGTACTTTGTTGGCTGTGTAGCACCTTGGGATGTCCTGAGGGCTTGAAAGGTGCTACACGAATGCAAGGTCATTCTTTCTTTAACTGTCTCTTGTGCACTTGGATATACAGCTAAGTGAATAAAAAGCAAGAAAGAAGACCTTTTCTGTTGGAGTTTGCATCTTCTGTTACTGCCATCAATTTTTCACTTCTCACCATCAACACCCACAACAACAGGGACTGAGTTTGTTTCGTGCTTTTATATCACATTACAGGAAGGATGTGATTGCACTAGAGAGAGTACAGAGGAGATTTACGGGAATGTTGCCAGGACTGGAGAATTTTAGCTATGAGGAAAGATTGGAAAGGCTGGGTTGTTTTCTTTGGAATAGAGGAGGCTGAGGGGAGATTTAATTGAGTTGTACAAAATTATGAGGGGCCTAGATAGAGTGGATAGGAAGGACCTATTTCCCTTAGCAGAGAGGTCAATAACCATGGGGCATAGATTTGGTAGAAGTATGAGAGGGGAGCTGAGGAAAAAAAATTTCACCCAGAAGGTGGTGGGGGTCTGGAACTCACTGCCTGAAAGGGTGGTAGAGGCAGAAACCCTCAACTCATTTAAAAAGTACCTGGATGTGCACCTGAAGTGTCATATCCTACAAGGCTACGGACCAAGTGCTGGAAAGTGGGATTAGGCTGGGTGGCTCATTTTTGGCTGGGGCCGACACGATGGGCCGAATGGCCTCCTCATGTGCCGTAAATTTTCTATGAATCTATGATCATGTGACAATAAGATCTTTCTTTTTCTGAACAAGATTATGATACTGCACCAGGATTTTTGTAGCATTAACTGACAAGAAGAAGAATGTGTTACTTAGAAACAATGCATTGCCCTTTGCCGGGTATAATTCCCAGTATGTGTTCTGAGAAATATTGCTGTATTGTACAGTGTTTTCTAACGCTTGGCATATTTTCAAGGATCATGCTGCTCTTTCAGTCCTAAATCAGTTATCTGGCCCAGCACCCAAGCACCACACAGTGCGATAATCTACTAGTACTTAATTTCAGGATCCATTTTATAGCCATTCAATAAGAAGCCTGAATGTGATTTAATGTTGGCAGTTGCATTGTAATGCAAATCACAGCTACTGCAGCGAGGCAAAAAGGGGAAACTTCTTAACAAAAGGCTGAACACTGGAAAAAAAATTCTACACAAAGTCGGAGCCCTAAGCAACAGTTTTATTAACCAAAACTAATGTGTTTTTGGTGGTCTGCCTCCACTGACACCAGGATGCTCTATAGGCACTCACTGAAATGAACAAAAAAACGATCTGCTATTTTGTTCAACTTTTTATTTTTGGATTTGGGTAAAAGCAAGTGAAATGCATTAAGGTGTACAGTGCATATAAGCACAGGCTTACATAGAATGTATGGCCTAGAAATTCAATGGCCACTCAACGGGTGCCTAAGCATGGCGGGCAGGAACGCACGCTCATTACGAGCTGAATGTGTGCCGCCCGCCATGTTGGTATATGCAGCAAAGGAGGTGTCCAAGGCCCGTGCCTGAAATGGGCGTGAGGCCCTTTGCATATCCAAATTAGGGGCTTAACACCTGTTTGAGGCCCCATGTGCACAATTAAATCCACTGTCAGTTACTGCTTGTGCCTCCTCCGAATCGCCGCCTTGACCTCCGTCTCGATCGCTGCCTCAACTCCCCCCGCCTGACGTCCCGATCTGCCCTCTCCCGGGAGAGATATAAAACAGGCTGCCGATTCACTATCACCCGTTTTACACTATCGCACAAAGTCAAGGTCTACCCCATTGACTTTATGTAGGAGTCACAGAGCAGCAGTGAGCTGGGGCATGATTTTTACTCGGAGCCGGGAACCCAGCGGGTGGGTAGATGTTCGCGTGGGGAACACAGAAATCAAGTGAGTGCGTCGCAATCTGTGATCGCAACTCAATTGGAGGTCATTAGTTTTGGTTCCGGGTTCCCTGTGCAACAGTCGGCCAGATTGACAGGCTGGCTGCCTGTCAGGAGGGGAAAGGAGCCGCGAAGCAGAGAGGAGGGAGGGAGAGATCATGTGCCGTAGACGACATTGACGGGGGGGGGGGGGGGGGGGTGGCGTGGAGTGGATTGAGAGTGGGGCCTTGGAGAAGATCTGTGTGGGGAGGATGGGAGGTCGGATGAAGAGTCGGAGTTTGGCGGGGGGGGGGCTCTACTATCGGTGCGGGGGGAGAAGGTCGGCCCATCACGGGAGTCCGATCACTCCAGGTGAGCTTGTTAGGCCTGGATGAAGTACTGCTGCTCCTCCTGGCCCACAAGCAGTGCAATAAACGCAGTTACCTCATGGATCCGGCCCTTCCCGCCTGCTTTCATCTGACGAGAATCAGAAGCCGTGGGAAATCCGTACAGGTAAGATTAAGTTCATTTCAGCTTCAGAATCCACAAAAAATTAAGTACCTCAACTATTTCAATGAGGTACATTGCCCCTTTAACAGTCCACCCGTCGTCATGTAGTGGGGACGGGAGTTCCTGGTTTCGTTTGCGCGCGCATCCAAACGCGCCTGGGGTTAAACCCAGAAGTGGGCGCGTTGGAGCGGGGTTGCGGTCCCAATTCAAAACACTGTTATTTTTACCTCTCACCCATCCCCAGACCACCCGTTCTTTGTGGTTAAAACTCCCCCCCACCCCGGACTCCAGAGTACTTAGAACCAGAGCTAGTATATTTAAATGGAAAAAGCCTGACTGATTTCTTCCTGCTCATGGCATATGTCTCAGTATAATTAACCTGACACATTGAGATCATACCTTGCTGCACAATAAAGTGTGCTATTCGCTGGGGAAAGGTAGTGAGGTTAGAGATGTGTAGAATCATATTGTGGCCTGATACTTTGCATATTTTGAGCACGCACACACACACTCTAGTGGTTCTATGATCAAAAAAAACAGTAGTGGACTAACCATCCTGATGAAGTGAAAGCATACATATTTCAATTCTGTTACATTTTTAGACTTTCACAAGATTTTTCTCTTATGCTCAGAATCAAGGACTATGAGTCCTTGCACCTTACAAACCAAAGCGTGACTTATAAGCACGATATCCTGCTGTTGCAGCATTGCCCAAAGGGTTAATCAGAAACTCTTATTAATATGTTTAGCTGACTGAATATGACACAAGCCCTCTCATGTTCTCCTTGTCTTCAGACAGTGGAAGAATAAACACCCCCATCAGTCAGTAGTTAAGGCTATAAACTATGGAACAGTTTTATTAATAGTAACAGAAAACAACAGCTTGCATTTATACAGCACCTTTAACAAACAAAACATCCCAAGGCACTTTACAGAGAAAGAAGAGAAACAGACAGCAAGTGATGGAAGCGAGAGTTGCTGTGGCTCAGTTGGTAGCACTTTTGACTCTGAGTTAGAAGGTTCTGGGTTTGAGTCCCACTCCAGAGACCTAAGCTCATAACGCCGGCTGATACACCAGTGCAGTGCTGAAGGAGTGTTGCACTGTTGGAGGTGCCTTAAATTGAGGCCCTATCTCCCTTCTCAGGTGGGTGTAAAAGATCCCATGGCACTATTTGAAGAAGAGAAGTGGAGTTCTCCCTGGTGTCCTGGCCAATATTTATTCCTCAATCAACATCACCAAAATAGATTATCTGGTCATTATCATTTTGCTGTTTGTGGGACCTTGCTGTGTGCAAATTGGCTGCCACATTTCCCTACATTACAACAGTGACTATAATTCAAAAATATTTGATTGGCTGTAAAGCACTTTGGGATATCCTGAACTTGTGAAAGACGCGGTATAAATGCAAGTTCTTTCTTTCTTATGTCAGAGAGGAAAAAAACACAATTTTTTAATCCTCCCTATATATGCAAATTGTGCTGTGGGACTGGAGAGTGGCTAATGTAACACCTGTGTTCAAGAACGGAGAGAAGGATAAACCAGGTAACTTAATCCAGTTTGTTTAACGTCAGCTGTGGGCAAACTTTTACGCCCTGACTTTAAGCTAACCTGCCCCGCCAGAACGTGGCGGGTTTGGGTCAGATGCCCGATTTAACGCCCCATTGAAGTCAATGGAACGTAAAATCGAGTGCAATGTAAATCAGGCATCTGACCTGAGCCTACCCCATTCTCACTGGACGGGTTAGGTTAAAAACATGCCTTTAGAATCTGTAATTTGAGATAAAATTAGTAAGCATTTAGAAATACATGGCTTTATCAAGGACAGCCTTTCTGAGTAGATTGCTTACTGCCCCATATAAGGAGGTCAGACTTGTGGAATGGTGAGTTTCACTGTGCATCGCGACGTGGAGATATCACAGCACGCATTAGCTTCCGGGATGTTGCTGGTGTGCATTTAGCGTGAAAGTTCTAGCATAATAAAAACGCTTGTGTTTAAGGAACCCTCTGTAAGCTTGAGCTTAGTTCAGCTCGGTTACAAATTCTATTGTAGCTGACAAGTCAGCCTGGCTTTCGGCAACAAGTGCTTGGAGCTGAAGTAAACATTTGCTGATAGCTATCTCTGTATGTTAGCAACACCGTTTCAGCTAACGGTGCCATCAGCCATTTCTGTGTTATGGCTGTAACATGTTCAGTAATTCATTGAAAGAAATAGATAAAAATAGGGACGAGCTTCCCTCCAAAATAACTTTTTTTTTTTGCTACCTTTTAGATGAGAACTTGTGCAACATTAAGGCCGGTTTGGCACTTTTTCTTTTGCCCAGGTGATGCTACGGTGACACTAATTTTTTTTTTGCCCAGATCACAACAGGATTGCACTTCAAAGAAATTTATTGTATGTTTAAGGAGGGCCTTTAAAGGAAGAAAGGGAGTTGGAGGGGATTAGGAATTCCAGAGAGTGGGACTTAAGTGGCTGACGGAACATACGCCAATAGGAGGATGTGCAAGTGAGAAGCGAATGAGAATGAATTGTTTCCCTCATTATCTTCCAAAATGGCAATTAGAAGCAAACAAATACTGCTTGTTAGAAGCAATGTGCAGTTGAATCCAGCACCCATAATACCATGGAGACCTGGCATTCTGCACGGAGTTCTCATTCAGCTGAGTCAGTGGCCATCTGCTCCCATAGCATGGAGATGGGTATCCTTTTCATACCTGGATTCTGATCAGGAGTGGTAATCGATTCTCTAACTCCGTTCCAGCTGACTAATGCTTTACATAATGCCGTCTCCTACAGTCACAAGTGGGGGCTTTGTGACAGGACTGCAAGACACAAGAAGGGGGAAAGAAAACACATTTAAAATATCCTTGCTGGCCCAGCGCCAGAGGGTTCTCTCTCCCCGAGCAACTGCAATTGTTAAAAATATATTTTTTTATCTCCTCTTGACATCTGTGATATATGTTAATGATTTGGACATGAATGTGGGGGGCATGATTAAGAAGTTCGCAGATGATACAAAAATTGGCCGTGTGGCTGATAGTGAGGAGGAAAGCTGTAGACTGCAGGAAGATATCAATGGACTGGTCAGGTGGGCAGAAAAGTGGCAAATGGAGTTCAATCTGAAGAAGTGTGAGGTAATGCATTTGGGGAGGGCAAACAAGGCAAGGGAATACACTATAAATGGGAGGATACTGAAAGGTGTAGAGGAAGTGAGAGATCTTGGAGTGCATGTCGACAAATCCCTGAAGGTAGCAGGACAGGTAAATAAGGTGGTTAAGGAGGCATATGGAATACTTTCCTTTATTAGCCGAGGCATAGACTATAAGAGCAGGGAGGTTATGCTAGAACTGTATAAAAAATTGGTTAGGCCACAGCTTGAGGACTGTGTACAGTGCTGGTCACCACATTACAGGAAGGATGTAATTGCAGTAGAGAGGGTACAGAGGAGATTTACGAGGATGTTGCCAGGACTGGAGAATTTTAGCTATGAGGAAAGATTGGATAGGCTGGGTTGTTCTCTTTGGAATAGAGGAGGCTGAGGGGTGATTTAATTGAGGTGTACAAAATTATAAGGGGCATAGATAGAGTGGATAGGAAGGACCTATTTCCCTTAGCAGAGAGGTCAATAACCAGGGGGCATAGATTTGGTAGAAGTATGAGAGGGGAGCTGAGGAAAAAAAATTTCACCCAGAAGGTGGTAGGGGTCTGGAACTCACTGCCTGAAAGGGTGGTAGAGGCAGAAACCCTCAACTCATTTAAAAAGTACCTGGATGTGCACCTGAATACCGTGACCTACAAGGCTATGGACCAAGTGCTGGAAAGTGGGATTAGGCTGGGTGGCTCATTTACGTCCAGCATGGACGCAATGGGCCGAATGGCCTCCTTCTGTGCAGTAAATTTTCTTTGATTCTATGATCCTATGATCCCTTGGCACAACTTGCAGCTACTCTCAGAATTAGCCCCATTTTTGCTGTCCGTGACCGATCAAAGAAGTACAAATACAAAAACAGATATGTCCCTGTCTTCTTCAAACTGGGAAAAAAGGTCACAAGCCCTTTTGCTACTCCCCGATACAGTCCCACGAGAATATCACAGCGATGCAACTATCACGATATATCACTAAAATACAACTTACCACTGCCAAAATTGTCCCCTGAATGTCTGGATTATCCTGACCACTTTAGGTCAAGTATTTGCTTCTCATTACAGCAAACATTATTTAATAATATCGTTACAAATAATCTGCTGTCATAAATTTCCATGTTGCAAGCTGTTTATTTCTGCTTTATTAACTTTCAGGTAGAGCAGCCAATTTGAATATGGCAGCAGGAACACTAGTATGCAACAAACATCTTTATTGTTGTAAAGTAAATTGCAATAGGCCTGCACCATTACCATTGTATTTTTTATTGCACTAAATTAACAGCGCAGCTATAAGAGGAAGTTGTTACTTCCATTCCTCTGCCTTCTTATCCCACCTCCCTCTGTGGCGCTGCACATTGTCCACCTGTTATAGAGACTGCCCGAATTCCCTTTCCATTGATTTCAGTGGAAATGAAAATCGGGCAGTTTCTACAATGGGTAGATGATCCGCACGGGAATTTGAAAATCTCCCCCTCTGTGCCAACTATTCCCCTTAACTTCCGGAAGTAGATGTTCCTTAACGTTTCAGAATGCCAGTTATTGAGGACGTCACATCAAACAATCTCTACAGTTCACTACAGGCCAATCACAGAGCAGTTGCTGGT
Source organism: Heptranchias perlo (assembly GCF_035084215.1). NCBI lineage: Eukaryota > Metazoa > Chordata > Chondrichthyes > Hexanchiformes > Hexanchidae > Heptranchias > Heptranchias perlo. The sequence continues at coordinate 12,642,465 of NC_090337.1, forward strand.
GGATTGTAAGCTCTGAATTCTACGAACAACAACAACAACTTGCATTTATATAGCGCCTTTAACGTAGTGAAACGTCCCAAGGCGCTTCATAGGTGCGATTATCAAACAAAATCTTTACACCGAGCCACATAAGGTGATATTAGGACAGGTGACCAAATGCTTGGTCAAAGAGGTAGGTTTTTGTCTTACTCGAGCATGAGCATCGGAGTCTGATGACAAGAAGTGGGTGTCGCTGAGAGAGTCACACAGTGAGGCTGTGGAATCCAATTGCGCAAACATCATTTTCATAGTTGCACAAGCAACACTGGCACTTATGTGATTCTATGAAGTGTTTTTTTTTGCGATGCAAAGAATGTCACTTACACACCTTTTTGTGCCAGTTGTGGCTCAGTGGTAGCACTCACGCCTCTGAGTCAGAAGGCTGTGGGTTCAAGTCCCATCCCAAAGACTTGAGCCCATAATCCAAGCTGACACTCCAATGCAGTGCTGATGGAGTGCTGCACTGTCGACGGTGCTGTCTTTCAGATGAGACATTAAACCAAGGCCCCCCCGTCTGCCCTCTCAGGTGGATGTAAAAGATCCCATGGTGCCAATTGGAAGAAGGGGAATTCTCCTCAGTGTCCTGGCCAATTCTTAATCCTCAACCAACAGCTTATCTGCTCATTTATTTCATTGCTGTTTGTGGGACCTTGCTGTGTGCAAATTGGCTGCCATGTTTCCTACTGTTTTACAACAGTGGCTACACTTCAAAAGTACTTCATTGGCTGTGAAGTGCTTTGGGATGTCCTGAGGTTGTGAAAAATGCTATATAAATGCAAGTCCTTTTTTCTTTTTTTAATAAAAAAGTGACACTGTCTCTTTAAGATCATAATGTTTGGACTCAGCAGGGAAGTCTGTATCCCAAGCCTTTGCCACTTAACTTGTCGATTTCAGTTCATGCTTTTTGTGCATTTGTATCAATCAGCATGACAACTGGGCCAAGTGTGTCATTGTGACTTCATCTACCCAGATCATCCACACAGTCTGGTGTAAGTGTTGGCTGCGAAAGCCTCTGAAATTAACAGCATGAAGCATGTGCAATGTGAGGGCAAACTGCAGTCTCCAGAATCGGTAACCAGGCTTTACATTTTAAAATCACTGTGACCGGTGCCATTTTAGACAAAATACAGTCACTGAAAAGTAATGAACATTTAAATCAACATTTCTATGTAGAAAAAGATGAGTGAGTTCAGGAAATGAATGACATTTTGGAAAATGTTTCAAATAGTGCATTAAATTAATTTCATAGTCAGCAAGTCGGAATTAACCTGGCTCATACAACTCCTGGGTGGGGTCCTGGATAGAAAGTTTTGGTTGATAACGCTCCTGTGAAGCACCAAATAAGTGCAAGTTGTTGTTGTTGTTTGGTTACTTAGTATTTTGGGGACAGATGCACTTCTTGCTGACCCTCTATGCATCTCTTATCAGGTCTTCAGTCTGCCGAACAAAACCAGGGTGAGCCTCAAGCCTCAATCAAGTTCAAAGATTAGGAAGATATCTTCTTCCCCAGCACAGAATACTAGACATGTAGAGGGTGCAAGTCACTGGATAGAATGTGTGTTTTTTTTCTTAAAGATTTCAAGGTGGATTCATTACTTAAATGGTTTGTTGGAGGCTGGAAAAGAAATAAATGACAGGAAACAAATCCCGAAACAGCTTTAGACCATATAGCCCACCATTCCGACAGATGAAGGAGTTTATGTAGTCCAATATCAAGACATTGTTTATTTTTCAAATAAATCATCTTTCCCTGAGATATGGGTCATTTTCACTTTCACCGTTTTTATGTCTGACAGGACAGATTGCCCTCCCGTTATAGAACCCGTCCAATGTTCATTCCATTGAAGTCAGTGCAAGTTCGTTCTCTCTTTCTTTGAATTTATATAACGCCTTTAACATACAAAAATGTCCATAGCACTTCAGAGCCGTAATAAAAATAAAGGATGCTGAGCCAAAGGATATTAGCAGGGTTGACCAGATGTGGGTTTTAAGGAGTCTTGAAGGATGAAAGGGAGGTGTAGAGGTGGAAGAGTTCAGGGAGAAAATTCCAAAAAGTGGCGCCAAGGGGCCTGAAGGCCACCAATGGTGAGGCAAAGGGAGGGGAGTGATGCACAAGATGCCAGAGTCAGAGGAATGGAGAATTTGGAGGTTACAGAGATAGGGAAAGGCAAAGTCATGAAGAGGTTTAAATACGAGGATGAGAATTTTTAATTTGGGACAATAGGGACCAGGACCCAGTGAGGACAGGGGTGAAGGGCATGTGGGATTTGGTGCAGGATAGTATATGGGAAGCAGAGTTTTGGATGAGCTGAAGTTTGTGGAGGATGCAGGATGAGAGGCCGGCCAAGAGAGCATTGGATTAGTCAAGTCTAGAGGTGACAAAGGTATGGATGATAGTTTAAGTAGCAGACAAGGGCTCATGGGGTTGGGGTAATATATTGACATGGATAGAGGATTGGTTAACGGACAGAAAACAGAGAGTAGGGATAAAAGGGTCATTTTTGGGTTAGCAGGCTGCAACTGGTGGAGTGCCGCAAGAATCAGTGCTGGGACCTCAGCTAATTAAAAAGTATATTAATGATTTAGATGAAGGGACTGAGTGTAATGTATCCAAGTTTTCTGATGATAGAAAAGCTAGATGGGAAAGTAAGCTGTGAGGAGGACACAAAGTGTCTGCAAAGGGATATAGACAGGTTAAGTGAATGGGCAAGAAGTTGGCAGATGGAGTATAATGTGTGGAAATGTGAGGTAATTCACTTTGGTAGGAAGAATAGAAAAACAGAATATTTTTAAATGGTGAGAAACTATTAAATGTTGGTGTTCAGAGAGATTTGGATGTCCTCGTACAAGAAACACAAAAAGTTAGCATGCAGGTACAGCAAGCAATAAGGAAGGCAAATGGCACGTTGGCCTTTATTGCAAGGGGATTGGAGTACCAGAGTAAGGAAGTCTTACTACAATTGTATAGGGCTTTGGTGAGACCTCACCTGGAGTACTGTGTACAGTTTTGGTCTCCTTATCTAAGGAAGGATATACTTGCCTTAGATGCAGTGTAACAAAGGTTCACTAGATTGATTCCTGGGATGAGAGGGTTGTCCTATGAGGAGAGATTGAGTAGAATGGGCCTCTACTGTCTGGAGTTTAGAAGAATGAGAGATGATCTCATTGAAACATAAAAGATTCTGAGGGGGGGCTTGACAAGGTAGGTGCTGAGACGTTTTTTCCCATGGCTGGAGAGTCTAAAAATAGGGGACATAGTCTCAGGGTAAGGGGTTGGCCATTTAAGACAGCGATGAGGAGGAATTTCAGAGGGTTGTGAATCTTTGGAATTCTCTACCCCAGAGGGCTATGGATGCTGAGTCATTGAATATGCTCAAGGCTGAGATTTTTGGACTCTAGGAGAATCAAGAGATATGGCAGGAAAGTGGAGTTGAGGTCGAAGATCAGCCATGACCTTACTGAATGGCGAAGCAGGCTCGAGGGGCCATATAGCCTACTCCTGCTCCTATTTCATATGTTCCTATGTTCTTATGCGCTGAGGTAGCAATGAAGGTGGGCAGTGTCACTGAGGTGGAAGTAGGTGGTCTTTGTGGTGGTAATGCAAAAAATAAGGCCTAAGCAGCAAAAAACCAAATAAAATTGCAGATAAATCAATGTAGATAAGTATAAAAATCTAACTTTACCAAAAGTTTTAAAAAGTCACACTCACCTTTGTTGTGCCCCTTCCCATTGGGTGAGAAGCATTTCCAGTGAGAAAGCCACAAGATCCAACGTGGGACTCATTACAACATTTGTTAAACTTTCCACGAAGTTTGCACTAATCGCTGATACAACCTCCAACATTCTGGCATTTATTCTGGCCATGAAATGCCAACGCCCAATGTGCCATCCATGCTCAACCACAGTGAGACTCCACAAAATCAATGGGGCCACACAGAATCGGGGCTTACATTTAGTTCTTTAAATTCTGTGCAATAAAATAATAGTTATAAGAATGGCGAATGGGAAAGATACAAAGATCAATAAAGGGTCACAAAACAGATAGCAAGAGCTACAAAAAGAGAGTATTTGCAAGGGATATCAAAACCAATACGAAGAACTTTTATAGTTACATTAGGAAAAAGAGGGTGGTCAGGAGCAGTGTTGGCCCCTTAAAAACTGAAAGTGGGGATATTGTTATTGACAATGGGGAAATGGCGGACATGTTGAACAATTACTTTGCTTCAGTATTTACAGTAGAAAAAGAGGATAGCATGCCGGAAATCCATAGAAAACTAATATTGAATCGGGGACAGGGACTCGATAAAATTAACATAAGTAAAGCAACAGTAATGAAGAAAATAATAGCACGAAACAGTGACAAATCCCCAGGACCAGATGGTTTCCATCCCAGGGTTTTAAAGGAAGTAAGTGAGCACATTACAGATGCCCTAACTCAATCTTTCAAAGTTCTCTAGATTCAGGAACTGTCCCTCTAGATTGGAAAATTGCACATGTCACTCTGCTTTTTAAGAAAGGAGAGAGAGGGAAACCAGGGAATTATAGACCAGTTAGCCTAACATCTGTTGTGGGGAAAATGCTGGAGTCTATAATTAAGGATAGGGTGACTGAACACCTCGAGAATTTTCAGTTAATCAGAGAGAGCCAGCATGGATTTGTGAAAGGTAGGTCATGCCTGACAAACCTGATTGAATTTTTTGAAGAGGTGACTAAAGTCGTGGACAGGGGAATGTCAATGGATGTTATTTATATGGACTTCCAGAAGGCATTTGATAAGGTCCCACATAAGAGACTGTTAGCTAAGATAGAAGCCCATGGAATCAAGGGAAAAATACGGACTTGGTTAGGAAGTTGGCTGAGCGAAAGGCGACAGAGAGTAGGGATAATGGGTAGGTACTCACATTGGCAGGATGTGACTAGTGGAGTCCCGCAGGGATCTGTCTTGGGCCCTCAATTATTCACAATATTTATTAATGACTTAGATGAAGGCAAAGTCTCATATCTAAGTTTGCTGATGACACAAAGATTGGTGGCATTGTAAGCAGTGTAGATGAAAACATAAAATTACAAAGCGATATTGATAGATTAGGTGAATGGGCAAAACTGTGGCAAATGGTGAGACAAATGTGAGGTCATCCACTTTGGATCAAAAAAGGATAGAACAGGGTACTTTCTAAATGGTAAAAAGTTAAAAACTGTGGATGTCCAAAGGGACTTAGGGGTACAGGTACATAGATCATTGAAGTGTCATGAACAGGTGCAGAAAATAATCAATAAGGCTAATGGAATGCTGGCCTTTATATCTAGGGGACTGGAGTACAAGGGGCCAGAAGTTATGCTGCAGCTATACAAAACCCTGGTTAGACCGCACCTGGAGTACTGTGAGCAGTTCTGGGCACCGCACCTTCGGAAGGATATATTGGCCTTGGAGGGAGTGCAGCGTAGGTTTACTAGAATGATACCCGGACTTCAAGGGTTAAGTTACGAGGAGAGATTACACAAATTGGGATTGTATTCTCTAGAGTTTCGAAGGTTAAGGGGTGATCTGGTCGAAGTTTATAAGATATTAAGGGGAACAGATAGGGTGGATAGAGAGAAACTATTTCCGCTGGTTGGGGATTCTAGGAGTACGGGGCACAGTCTAAAAATTAGAGCCAGACCTTTCAGGAGCGAGATTAGAAAACATTTCTACACACAAAGGGTGGTAGAAGTTTGGAACTGTCTTCCGCAAATGGCAATTGATACTAGCTCAATTGCTAAATTTAAATCTGAGATAGATAGCTATTTGGCAACCAAAGGTATTAAGGGATATGGGCCAAAGACGGGTATATGGAGTTAGATCACAGATCAGCCATGATCTTATCAAATGGCGGAGCAGGCACAAGGGGCTGAATGGCCTACTCCTGTTCCTATGTTCCTAACACAAGAAACTATAGCACAGGAAAAGGGCCCATTATTATACAAAGAAGGACAAATATTAAACAATATTAAAAAACTAAAAGAATTCTGTTAAGGAGTTTCATCTACGTAAAGCTAAAACAAATACAAGTGGGAAATACAATCGACTGGTTTTGGCAGCAGCTGAATCCCAAATTTCTTGTATGTCCTTTAATCCAAATTTGCCAACCTACAGGACACTCCTTTATTTGTTTAACCACAAGCCATTTCTATGAAATCTCTTATTAAGATAAGTCCTCGGTTGTTGACATTTATGATTCACTGCCATATTTTAACCAGCTGCAGGAAGCAATGTGGTATCATGGTCTTGTGATAAAAGATTACTAACAACCGGTGCAAACCAGTTGAAAGCATTTACTTTATACTGAGTTTTTCCTGTGTAGATGTAGTGATAATAATAATGATTTAATGCTGTGATCCAGGTGCTGAGGGAATGTGTTGTGTGTTAGGTGACAACTTTACTCCAGATACCAGCCTCAAGTTCGGTATCTGTAGAGTTTCATGTACAGTGCCAGGCGTGGCTCAGTTGCTATCACTCTCGTCTCTGAGTCAGAAGATTGTGGGTTCAAAGTCCCACTCCAGAGACTTAAGCATAAAATCTAGGCTGACACTGCAGTACAGTACTGAGGGAGCACTGCGCTGTCAGAGGTACCATCTTCTGGATTAAACATTAAACTGAGGCCCTGTCTGCCCTCTCAGGTGGATAGAAAAGATCCCATGGCACTATTTTGAAGAAGAGCAAAGGAGTTCTCCCCGGTGTCCTGACCAATAATTATCCCTCAACCAGCATCACCAGAATAAATTATCTGGTCATTTTCACATTGCTGTTTGTGGGACCTTGCTGTGTGCAAACTGGCTGCCACATTTCCTACATTACAAACAGGGACTACACTTCAAAAAGTACGTAATTGGCTGTGAAGTGTTTTGTGACTTCCTGAGGTCATGAAAGGGGATATAGAAATGCAAGTCTTTCTTTACAGCAGACAGCCCGTGTGGCAACTGCACCTTGCACTTGGCAAAGGAGATTTGTATATATACACTTGTGTACACAAGTGGAGCTCCACTCTATGGGGGGGGGGGGGGCTAAATTCTTAATGTTAGGTGGAAGTGTCTATTTTTTTGCTAGAACATTGAAAAATAAGTTGATATAAATTTACAAGTGGTACAGTGAAGTGTTGGGGCACTTTTGAAATGCAGCTTCACACCAGATCGGATGAAATTGAAGTGGTGCGAGTCTATCTACTCCCTCCCCTTAATGCGCCTGGCAGTTAGATCATCAACCTCACTCCCAAGTTATGCTGCTGCTTTCAAATTGACATGCACCTGAAACAGTTTCACGTCACTACAAAGGTATTAAATAGAAGCTGCTTCAAGAGGGAATTACCCCCTGACCGACCTCACCAAAAACACAGGATTACCGTCACTACCCCCAACGTCACCACCATCAATGCTATAACTACTGCCATCACCACTATCATCATAAGAACATAAGAACATAAGAAATAGGAGCAGGAGTAGGCCAATCGGCCCTTCGCGCCTGCTCCGCCATTCAATAAGATCATGGCTGATCTGATCCTAACCTCAAATTTAAATTCATGTCCAATTTCCTGCCCGCTCCCCGTAACCCCTAATTCCCTTTACTTCTAGGAAACTGTCTATTTCTGTTTTAAATTTATTTAATGATGTAGCTTAAAACTACTATCACTACTATCACTACCACCATCATCACCACCATCTCTACTATCACTACCACCATCATCACCACCATCATCACTACCATCACTACTATCACTACCACCATCATCACCACCATTATCACTACCATCACGACTATCACTATCACCATCATCACCATCATCATCACCACCACCATCACCACCATCATTACCACCATCACCACTATCACCATCACTATCACCATCAACATTAACATCATCACCAACACTGCCATCACAACCATTATCACCACCATCATGGACACATCCCCTAAAATTACCACTGATATCGCTACCACTATCACCATTACAACCACCACTACCACTACCACCACCCTTACTACCACCACCACCATCATCAACACCAGAACCAGTAATTATAACAATCTGCATTTATTTAATACCTTCAACATTGAAAAAATGTCCCAAGACTTTTTACAGATTGAAGGCGTATCAATGAAAGTAATCGTAGATTCTGGGTGCCTGAGAAACATAATTGATGGGGCAGCTTCAAGGAAATTGGACATAGCTAAGGCGACAGAAAAATTAATTGAAGCTGTTTCCAAATGATTTTGACACACCAGTTTATGCCTCCCCCACCCCCCCCCTGACTTTTTGGCGGATCTGGGGCGGACACAGGCAGAAAGTTATCCAGGGATGTGCTCTGCAGTATCCCTTCCCACTGCTTTCTGGGAGCCAGTCCTGTTGTGGAGCAAAATGTTCGCCCTTATGGTGTGCCATATGTTAACAACATGGAAATGAGAGAAACGAGGCCTTTGCCAGCAGAGGGTATTGTAGGGCATGAAGCTAAGAGGGGCCTGTGGGACTCTCAGTGGGGTTGCCAACTCTCCAGGGTTGGCCTGGAGACTCTAGGCATTAAAGACTAATCTCCAGGACACTGCTGCGAGCAACACCCAGGGTAAACATCATAGGGGGCATTAAAAAAACTTGTATTTTTTTTTCATTTCTTTGAGCACTTTCATTTATTAGCTGTAAAGATATCGGAAGTGGGAAAATTGGCTTTTTGACTTGACAGTCAAGAATCATCCAATCGAGTAACAAAGAGTCTGTTCGCTTTAACCTTGGTATGGGAAGGCGATGCATCGTAAGGATAGACGTGTTGGGCGACCAATGGTGGGAGTGTGGGGGGGAAGCAGTTGGAGGCAAGGGATCATGTGATGAAACCTCCAGGAATACATCCAAACAGTTGGCAACCCTAACTCTCAGAGCGTTGTTATGCATGGACCCCATCATCCAAAAGAAAAATATCTGGTGATTTTAAAAAAATGAACAAGCAGAGCTCATCGGCTAACTCTTCCTTCCACTGTGACAGACCTCCCAAGGCCTCCCACAGTAACTCACCACCTCCAGCTGGTGCGACTCCCTGGCAGAAGCCAAGGAACCCACCTCCCATATGGAAGTGACCCCAGGGCTGGAAATACGACTGGAGTCAGTGGAGCATCACCAGAGATGCGCTCTGGTTAAGGAGGGGGAGGTGGAAAATCTAGGCCACCTTATCAGTTCTCTGTAAGTTCATAGTGACAATAAAAGCAGTGCAAGTAAGTCAAAACTGGTGAAGTAAACATTGTGAAGGGCAACGCTGGGTCTCTAAGCGCAAGAGTTACAGCTGCTGAGTACATACAGACATATATAGGGTGTCAGCCATAGCTCAGTTGGTGGCACTCTTATCTCTGAGTCAGAAGGTTGTGGGTTCAAGTCCCACTCCAGAGTTTTGAGCACATAATCCAGCCTGACGCTGCCAGTGCAGTACTGAGGGAGTATTACACTGTCAGAGGTGCTGTCTTTCAGATGAGAAGTGGAACCAAAGCCCTGTTTGCCCTCTGAAGTGGATATAAAAGATCCCATTGCACTAATTTGAAGAAGAGCGGAGGAGTTCTCCCTTGAGTCGTAGCCAACATGCTGAGGTTGTGAAAGGCGCTGTATAAATGCAAGTTCTTCCTTTCTACTTTATGAAAAGAAGGGCGGGTAAAGACCATCTGGTCTATGAATCTCACTGCACCCGGACATGGTGCAACCAGATATTTCATTGGCCCCTCCACCCAACCACGCAATCCCCCGTGTCCATTTCAAGACAAACTCTGAGAAATTGCTTTCCAGTTCCCCAAGACAATCGAGCAAAGCTCCAGGAGCCTGCAGCCGCTCGTAGCTCCTCACAATTGCAACTGACTAGCAGCTTAGCTTCTGTAACTGGAAATGTCCTCTTCACTTAGGAACCTGTCAGGTTGCCCTTTAAAGGAGCGCGGTGAATCCATTACCCACCACATGTTTGCTGTGAGTGATGGAGTAAATGAAGGAAAGCTGCACTGGTGTTGAAATATGCAAGGAATTTCTTCAAAGGCATCAGAGAGCTAAAGTGTGTGCTCCTGAAACTACACATCAATGAACCCATGCAGCCTGTCCAACGTACTGGTGGTCAATGTGATCTCCTGGACTGGTTTCAATCGTTTGAGGGGTTCAGAGAAGAATTTTCCAGAGGTTTTTTTTCCCCCTTATTGGCCTGGGTTTTTTTCTGTTTATTATTTGTTTCTCCCAGGAGATTACATGGCTGCGGAGAGGTAGGAAGTATCTAGTCATGATGCTCCAACCATCATGAGTGTGAGGCCCCCATCTTCGCTACTGTGCCATAAAAATTAAAAGGTACCCTGTTTGATTCTTGGTGTGTACTGCAGTCCATTCAAATATGGAGGGCACTTTCCAGCAAACGTCACTGTGCGGTTGTCAGGAGAGGGAACCTCCTCCCTCGCCAACGGGTGCTGAGGGTGATTGCAGTGGCCCAAACCGCTGTCCCTGCTGAGCTCAACTGACACAGTACAGACCAAGGCACCTTTTAATTTTCATGGCTCGTTACTAGGCCATCAGAGGAACCTACACTTTATTAATTACTACTACTACTACTACTACTTACTACTACTACTAAATTCCTGTCTGTCAACTCAGCAGCGATGCTGGGGACCGAATGAGTTCTTTCCACTGTTGCCGGTTCTGAACTAGCCTGGCCACTTCAGTCATCTGTATCCCTTTCTGTGACAAGTCGCACTCGACATTGTATATCTCCTTTGTATGCTTCCTTGGCCTTCCTCGGCTTCTTGTTCCATGTACCTCCGTGTGCAGGGCCAGGAAAGGTATTCTAGCCATTTCCGTTCTTGAAATGTGCCCAAACCATTGCAGTCAGATCTTCTGCATAAGTGTCTGTAAATTAATAAATTAATGTTTATTAATTAATGTTAATGTGATAATAATAATATGAAACTAAATGAGATTTGAAGAAGATACCTGCAGGGAACTGATGTAATTCATTATCTACATGTGTTTTCATTTTTTTCTGACAGGTATTTGGCAGGTAGGATGTCAAAGATATGGCTGGGTTTACATTAATAATTGGAAGAGTGCTTCACTAAAAATGGAAGGCAAACTTCCTATCAATCCTTTGGATCTAGTATAACACAGATTTGATTCTTGCCCATTTTTCTTACACCAGTTGCATTTTTCAGGCTGGCATCAAGTTCTTGTGAAAGATCCCATGATTTATTACTAATGATCGTCCTGCGTTATTGATATTATTATGTGTCAATGAGTCACATTCAGGTAACACTCTGACGTGCAAGTATACGTTGACAAAAGATATACTGATAGGGTTAGATGAAGTAAGGTGGGAGGAGGCTCGTGTGGAGCATAAACACCGGCACAGACCAGTTGGGCCGAATGGCGAATGGTTTCTGTGCTGTAAAATCCTAAGTAATTCTATGTAATGAAACAGTCGGTGAAAAATTTAAACTAACTGTGCATAACTGTTTACCAGCCATCCTTGATCTTAATGAAAAACTACAGGCTCCAAACATATGGACAATGTACAGAAACTTCCTATTTTTCACTGTCAAAAATAACTGAGTAGTACTTCAAGTAGAGGTCATAAATCCAAAATACCTTCAGGTCCTACACAATTAGTTCAATAAACCTTCACTTCACTTTAATCTGGAAACAGAAACATGGCTTTATGATTGAAAAATGATTCCCAACAGTGTATAGATCATGAACAGTAAGGGATAATTCCAGTTGTGTCTAAAGCAATAGAAAGTCCCTGGAGTCATGTCACAAAGCTAGAGGGGGAGATTGGGTGAAGAAGGACAAGGAGATACAAAACATAAAAGACAATGACAAGACAATGAAAGTTTAAATGGGTGAATAAATTAATAAAACAATAGGCTGTGAATAACAGTCACACACTGTGAGCATCATTCTAGGGTAAATCCCAACAAGGATCTTACCCTCAAGTGCTTCTTTCAATCTTGCTGTAGGTCAGACTATCCAAACACATGACTGGTGGGAAAGTGGCAAGAGAGGTGCAAGATCTAACATGGTACCAATTTTAATACATTTTAAACGTGTAATGAGGTTTGTGTTGGCCAGTGGGGCTCGAAACATCAGCAAAGCCTCAGCCTCAGGACTCCTACTGGTCACTTGAGTGAAAAAGTTCGAGGCGAGTACAAAATGGGATATAATATATTCACCCTGGACTTTTTTGCAAGTGTTAGCAACAACAGGAAAATCACCCCCAAAATTGGATCAATATTGGTGAAATGTGAGTAAAGAGACTGATTACAATGTCCTCTTACAGACCTGATACTGGATAAATGCTGCACAAATGGCCTATCGCAGGATGCCAGCTGGAGTGACAAATGATGGGGCAAAGAACAGTCAAGTGCCTTGCTCACTAATGCTTCTCTTTGCACATTGAAATACAAGCTATCTGATAAGCCTGGTTTTCCTCTGTCGTGTCTGTCATCAAACAGCAGAGGCAGTCACACAAAAGATCAAGCTGTTGGATGGATAGAATTTATTCCACGCTCTCCCTTTCATGTAAATTTTAAAATTCTCATCCTTGTTTTCAAATCCATTCATGGCCTCGGCCCTCCCTAACTCTGTAACCTCTTCCAGTCCTTCAGCCCTCCAAGATCTCTGCGCTCCTCCAATTCTGGCCTCTTGCGCATCCCCGATTTTCATCATTCCACCATTGTGTCTTCAGCTGCCTCGGCCCTAAGCTCTGGAATTCCCTCCCTGAACCTCTCCACCTCTCCACCTCTCTCTCCTCTTTTAAGATGCTCCTTAAAACCTGCATCTTTGACCAAGCTTTTGATCACCTGTCTTAATATGTGGCTTGGCGTCAAATTTTGTTTGATGACGTTCCTTTGAAGTGCCTTGGGACGTTTTACTATGTTAAAGGCGCTATATAAATGTAAATTGTTGTTGTAAATCAGAATTCCTTATACATTCATTTATGTACTTATTTATTCTTCATCTGTCATAATTTTTTTAAATTCTCTTCACTTCTTAAACTGGCTACCCCTTCTCCTACACCATGCATCATTTCTCAGCCAAGAAGGTGAACAATTAAACATCTCCACGGTTCCCCAATCCGGATCAGTGCCACTCTATTAGGGTGCCTGAAGGTGTATATACCTGTCCCAGGCTGACATTTTAGCTGCAGCTCTTTAAGGGCTCGTCATGTGCGTCAATTTCTTTTCCCCTTCCCTCCCTTTGTTAAGCTCCCAAAGCCTGGCCCAGTATAGGTCAGGAGTCCACCATGAATAATTCATTAGTTTGCTTTAGTGCCAGAACTAGAAAATATGTCCGAGCCAGGCATCCTTAAGTAGACCAGTTAGTTAATCATCAAATGATATTCTGTGATCTCCCAGCATGCTTTGGATACTTGGGAAAAGAGTAAAAACATGCAACAGAGCAGTGCATTTACACATCTGCCAGGGTTTTTTTTTTAAGTTTACAGGTATCTCATCTGTTACTCTGAAGGACAGCCGCTCATATCTCCCTTTTGTCATTCAATCCCTCAAATGGCATTATCTGTCCCTCAGCATTTGGTCATGCAAGAAGACATAAAAACCCTCAAGTTAGCCTCCAGATGCCTCTTAGCTGAGGTGCTGGAATTTTGTAATGTCTGCTTTCCGATGCTTTTGATTCTAAGTGCAGCGCAGAAATGAAAGCGACTTGTGAGCTTTTATTATTTACCTGATCATCAAGACTTTTAAAGTTTTGTTTTAGTAAATCTATAAAACCTTCTTCCAATGATTAAATATGTTGGTGACTTATTAATGCACTCGTTTTTTCAAATACAATATTAGCCTATTTACATAAAGGCAGTCAGCAGCAATTAATCCATCGATGACTAGTCTGATGCCTAATTTTGTGGACTGGTGCTTAGATTGTGAGCTTTTGCAATGTGACAGCACAGCTAAGAACCTTTGGGCTCTGAAAATTAGGTGACTTAGAGGTTAAGCTTCTAGATTTCATAATGGCCCAGAATTTGCTGTCAAAATAATGGTGAGTCTATTAGCACTCACCGTTATTTATGCGCAAATTGTAGAGCAACTTCAGGCGAGGGCAGATGCACGGTTAAGCACGGAAATCAAATCTGTCTGAGATGTGCTGTTCCGCCGTTAGCTTCACGAAAACGGCATCTGCCTCACCATTCAAATGCACTGAACGGCTCCCAAGTCGCTTTCATTTCTGCGTTGCACATAGAATCAAAAGCATCAGAAAGCAGACATTACAAAATTCCAGCACCTCAGCTAAGAGGCATCTGAGGCTAACTTGAAGTTGCTGTATTTGTGCGGTAGATACGAATTAAACACGCCACAGAGAGTTAAGCCAAGTTATTTCAAGTCTAAGTACTCTTTTAATAAGTGTTAATTACTGCCAATCAACCTTTCCGGCACTGAAAATTAACTATTACAAGTGTGGAGTCTCATTCCTTCACGTTTTAATTGTTGTTGGAGATTTTTCTTAAAGATTAAATTAATTGTTTTTTTACTTTTCTTTTCTGTCTCTTTTTTCTCTTAATTCAATCTTTCTTTTACTCTCAATATTTCTCTTTCTTATCTGATTTGACACTGAATTACACTTCCTTCCCAGCAGGCCTTTCACAATCCTTCAATCTGATTGGTTAAGGAGATACACAGTTGCTTGCCCTGTTCACTCAGATCCAAGATGCCCTGTAGAGGGCGCCGCTGTTTCCATCTCTCACTTCCAGCAACTTGTAATATCATCGATATTAAACGGGCACGGGCAAGTCTAATTAATGGTGGGTGCTGTTCTTGCCCTGCTGCAGCAAATTCTGGACCAATGCTTCTAACCATCCCCCGGTCACTTCCCCCCTGATCAGCCCTTCTCTCCTGGTTACCCCCCCTCCCGATCGGCACTTCTCTCCTGGTTACCCCCCCTCCCGATCGGCACTTCGCTCCGGGTCGCCCCCCTCCCAATTGGCCTCCTCCAGTGGCTGGACTCATACCTGACAGATTGGAAGAAAATAGGTGTTGTCGGAGGCCAGTCACTGCAGCCCCCAGGACATTGCCGCCGGAATCCCTCGGGACAGTGTCCACAGCCCAGCTATCTTCAGCTGCTTCATCAATGGCCTTTCCTCTGTCATAAGGTCAAGAGCTGTTCGTTGACAATTCTCCGGTGTTCAGATCCATTCACAACTTGTCCTATAATGAAGCAACCCATGCCAGCCTGCAGCAGCACCTGGACAAAATCTAGGCTAGGGCTGACAAATGGCAGGTAACGTTCATATCGTAAGTGCTAGGCAATAATGATCCCAAACAAGAAAAGACACAACTACTTCCCCCTGACCTTCAGTGCTACCATCATCACTAAGTCCACTGCTTTCAACATCCTGGAAGGTTCCATTGACCAGGAGCGTAAATGCACTAGCAATATTAACACCGTACTCCACTCCCAATTGGTCCTTCTTTCCCGGTCACCCTTCTCCCGATCAGCCCTCCCATCCCAGATGTCCCCTCTCCCGATCGGCCATTCTCTCCCAGTCACCCTTCTCCCGATCAGCCCTTCTATCCCGGTCATCCCCTCTCCCGATCGGCCATTCTCTCCCGGTCACCCTTCTCCCGATCAGCCCTTCTATCCCGGTCGTCCCCTCTCCCGATCGGCCATTCTCTCCCGGTTGCCCCCTCCCACAGGGCAGAGGCTGGGCACTCTGCAATGATTGGCTCACTCCCTGCCTTTCCACCATCTACAAGGCTCCAGGCAGGAGTTTGGTGGAATATCCACCACTTGCCTGGATGGGTGCAGCCGCAACAACACACAAGAAGCTTGATACCATCCAGGACAAAGCAGTCTGCTTGTTTGTGCCCTGTCACTGAACTCAAAAATACCCCCACCACTACCTGCATATTATGACTGCTGTGTACTATTGATAAGCGTAAGTGACAGACTGATGCTTATAGTACAGGAGTGTGCCCTATAGTAGTATGGGCACGGAAGCATGTGTGAAAGAGCTAAATGGTTATCTCCATGTGTTGCATGCTGCCTCACTGAAGGAATACCAGGTCAAGAGTAAAGCATTAGTGACATGCATGCTATGACCCAATACCAAGTCTTCCAAATATGGATAGTCTTACCTCTAAACTACATAGAATTACCTAGAATGTACAGCACAGAAACAGACCATTCGGTCTAACAAGTCCATTCCGGTGTTTATGCTCCCACCTTACTTCATCTAACCCTATCAACGTATCCTTCTATTCTTTTCTCCCTGGTGGGTTTATCTAACTTCCCCTAAAATGCATCTATGCTATTCGCCTCAACTAACCACTCTCTGGGCAAAAAGGTTTCTCCTGAATTCCCTATTGGATTTATTGGTGACTATCTTATATTTATGGCCCCCTAGTTCTGGTCTTCCCCAGAAGTGGAAACATCTTCTCTACGTTTACCCTATCAAACCCTTTCATAATTGTAAAGACATCTATCAGATCACCCCTTAGCCTTCTCTTCGTAATGCTTGAAAATATCTTCCTCATTTGCTCCAATGCCTACAGATATTAGAGACTGAGTTGAGTTGCTCCACCAACTCCACCCAGGCATTTTCCAAAGTAGCCCCAATAGGAGAGTGCTCTTTTGTGCCAACTTTCTTTTACCACACCTCCTGCACCAGCAGCTCCTTATTGCTTCTTTGTATTATTCAACTTGAAAATAATTCCGACTGTTGCTTTTAGCCTATACACATTGGTCTGATGGTTTGGTTTCTTCGACCATTCAAAGGCAGCAGGAAAAGAAAGTTGCACATCCCATGTAATTTCTAGTGGTACTATGTACCGTAATTGGGGGAATAATTGTTAATCCTAGGAGTGCTACTCCACTATGCAGCACGCACAGGGCACAGGTTTGGATCATTAGGGACTTGTTCTTTTCGCCATGAACACAAGGCAGAAGCATTGGGAGGAAGCCTGATCTGTAATTGGAGATTCAATTCATGTCACTTATTTACACCTCACTGGCTACTGAGTGGCATTAACAGAACTTGGAATGAGATCAATGTTGCCTGGTCTCTCAATCAAGGTATAGCAGAGAATTGGGAGCTTATCCAAGCAATAAAATGAATGAAAAATGGGGGTAATAGAAGGGAGGATTGGGTGCTTCATTTACTGACATTCTTTAGCCTTAATAATAGATTTCAAAACAATAAGGCGAATCATCCATAAATCAAGCTTCCAACACATGTATGCACTCTAGTACAGTTTGCAGTGAGTGAAGGGACAGCTAAAAGGATTTGTATCACTGTATTGATTTATTTGAACAATAATGCATTGGAATGCAGTCATGCAGCTTAGTTCCTCAAGGGTTCAGGCAGTATACTGAAATCTGTTGCTGTCAACCCAGACAATCCGACCCTTTATTTTGTAATGTCAGTGCACCGTGATTACTTTATTCCATGCTAACTGAAGCAACCACTGAGCTTCCTGTTAGATAATGATTCTGTTTTTCACATGTGCTCTTTTCTCTGGTCCAAATGAAAGCCTGCTTCACTCGTCTTGTCAGTGTTACAGCTGGAAAGTGCAACAAGTACGGCTTTTGTTTTTAAAACCACAGATTGGCTGCGCATGGTGTGTGGTGACGGTTTTAACCACTATTTGAGCCAAAGTCTTCTGGAGGTTACCCGAGTTGGTGGATGTTAGCGTGGATTTTGGACTGTTGAATTGTGGTGATTTTTCCCACAACAGTGGAAGTGGTGATATTGTATGGTGCATTTGCTGTAAGCACAGAAACTTTTAATTCTGCATAAACTGCATGTGAAGATGTAACAGTTCCATTGTCCAATAGTTGCAAAATAAGGAAACCTGTCAGTAGCAACCAAAGATTTCACACAGAAGGGAAGTGGTCTTTACGCATTTGGTTCTCTCTATGCAGATATAAGTATAAATCATGTCTTGGAGCAACGCCATTCCTGTATTTTTTTTTGGGGGGGGGGGGAATTATTTTCTTTTCTCTTTTTCCTCTCCACACACCTTACATGCCAACCTGCTCCAGTGTATGGGCCACTGACAGTGTTGGTGTATAGCTGGCAACCAGGAGGTCCACAAGAGCATCACAAGGTGACTGTCCTTCCAGTGTTACCACCCTCACTATGGGAAATTATTTGGACTCCATTTGGCACCTACACATTGCGTGCTGGTTGAGATCAGGGACTTAACATGTGACTAATCAGTCTTGTTTAGTGGTGCTACTCATTGGCAACCCAGTGGCAATAGGTCACAACTTCCAATGTTATAATTTTTACATTGCCACGATAATGCCAATAAGATGAGAAATTCCCATTTGGACAACTTTCCTTTTAAGTTCTTTTTAACATTTTCATCTTATCTCTCAATGTCAAGGAAAATTGCTTCATCACCAGTCTGCTCCTTGACAATGTGTATGGCGTGTACCTCTTTGTAAGCGATAGAAACATAGGAACAGGAGTACGCCATTCAGCTCCATGGGCCTGTTCCGCCATTCAAATGGATCATGGCTGATCTGTATTTCAACTCTGTTTACTCATCTTGGTTCCGTAACCCTTAATACCTAACAATTGCCTACCAAAAATCTATCAATCTAAATTTTGAAATTTTCAATTGGCCCCCAGCCTCATCAGCTTTTTGGGGGAGAGAGTTCCAGATTTCCACTACCCTTTGTGCGAAGAAGTGCTTCTTGTCATGTGCCGATCATCCTATGTCAATGGACAGATATTAAAAGTAAAAGGCCATTATGGGCCCAGTAAATGTGGTGGTAACAGTATGTGTTTCACTGGTGGATCATTCACCACTTCTGTTGAGCTGTAAGTCATTTACGACAGCAATGATTCAGAGGTATTGACATTGCCTCTTGCAGCTGGTTACTAAGACAAATATTAATGCATTGTTAATGTTTTATTATTATAATGAGGGACTTCAATGAGCAAAGGAAAACAAAACAGGATTTCAGGCTGAGATGGCTTTATAAACTCCACTGATCACTCTGGTGGTCAAAGGCAACTGGGATATACAGACTGAAAGGTCCAAGGTTCAATTCCTGGTCTCTACTGAGTTATTTGTGCTGTGATTCAGGCTTTGTCCCAATGCATTTCACTCATGTTCACAGCAAAAAGGCAGTTTCCAATAAACAAACTCATGTCTCCACTGAACTGAGACTTACAGACTTATCCTAACTCGCACCAAGTCCCATTCACCCATCACCCCTGTGCTCACGGAGCTACATTGGCTCCCGATCCGGCAATGCCTCGATATTAAAATTCTCATCCTTGTTTTCAAATCGCTCCATGGCCTCGCCTCTCCCTATCAGTGTAACCTTCTCCAGCCCTAAAACCTTCCAAGATCTCTGCGCTCCTCCAATTCTGGCCTCTTGCGCATCCCCGATTTTCATCGCTCCACCATTGGCGGCCGTGCCTTCAGCTGCCTAAGCACTAAGCTCTGGAATTCCCTCCCTAAACCTCTCCACCTCTCTATCTCTCTCTCTCTCTCCTCCTTTAAGACACTCCTTAACACCTATCTCTTTGACCAAGCTTTTGGTCACCTGTCCTAATATCTCTTTATGTGGCTCGGTGTCAAATTTTGTTTGATAATGCACCTGTGAAGCGCCTTGGGATGTTTTACTACATTAAAGGCACTATATAAATGCAAGTTGTTGTTGATAGCATGTCACAAGACTAACAATTAACTTTTTACCTTGATGTAATGCAAAGGAGATATATGTTAGCTGGCTATTGCATTCACCTGTCGACAATGAAAGGCATAAAATGACATACCATAGCATTCAGACTAAAACTGACAGTTGAATTTATTTACATGCAGGTTAGTTACCCAGAGGCAGAAACACTCAGCAAGCAATTAACAAAATGTGTCTTACTACATAAACTGATTCAAAACAATGAAGAATGTCATGTCTTTAGAAATCTATTGCAGTAATTTTTGAACTGGGTGTGTGAAGAAATGTTACATTTGAATGATTGGGTTCGATTGAGCAAATTACTGCCAGGTGAAATTCAATGCGGAGAAATGTGGGGTAATATGTTTTGGGAGGAAGAATAAGGAGAGAAAATATACATTAAAGGTTAAAACTTTGAAAGGAGTAGAAGAACAGCAGTAGGGGCTCAGGTGCAGAAGTCTATAAAAGTGCCAGGACATAGGAACATAGGAGCAGGCCATTCAGCCCCTTGAGCCTGTTCTGCTATTCAATTAGATCATGGCTGATCAGTATCTGAACTCCATCTACCTGCTTTGGTCTCGTAACCCTTAATACCCTTGCCTAGCAAAAATCTATCAATCTCAGTTTTGAAATTTTCAATTGACCCCCAGCCTCAACAGCTTTTTGGGAGAGAAAGTTCCAGATTTTCACTACCCTTTGTGTGAAGAAGTGCTTTCTGACATCGCCCCTGAATGGCCTAGCTCTAATTTTAAAGTTATGCCCCCTTGTTCTGGACTCTCCCACCAGAGAAAATAGTTTCTCTCTATTTGCCCTATCAAATCCTTTAATCATCTTAAACACTTCAATTAGATCACCTCTTAATCTTCTACACTCAAGTTGCAAAAGCTGAGAAAAAGGCATGTGGGTTCTTAGGTTTTATAACTCGGGGCATAAAGTACAGAAGAGGAAATGTTAGAAAATACAAACCAGTTAGCCTAACATCAGTAGTAGGGAAAATGCTAGAGTCTATTATAAAGGATGTGATAACAGGACACTTAGAAAATATCAACGGGATTAGACAAAGTCAACATGGAATTATGAAAGGGAAATCATGTTTGACAAAGCTACTGGAGTTTTTTGAGGATGTAACTGGTAGAATAGATAAGGGAGAACCAGTGGATGTGGTGTATTTGGATTTTCAGAAGGCTTTTGATAAAGTCCCACATAAGAGGTTAGTGTACAAAATTAAAGCACATGTGATTGGGGGTAATATACTGGCATGGATTGAAAATTGGTTAACAGACAGGAAACAGAGAGTAGGAATAAATGATTCTTTTTCGGGGTGGCAGGCAGTTACTAGTGGGGTACCGCAGGGATCAGTGCTTGGGCCCCAGCTATTCACAATATATATCAATGATTTGGATGAGGGAACCAAATGTAATATTTCCAAGTTTGCTGATGACACAAAGCTAGGTGGGATCATGAGTTGTGAGGAGGATGCGAAGAGGCTTCAAGGCGATTTAGACAAGTTGAGTGAGTGGACAAGTACATGGCAAATACAGTATAATGTGGATAAATGTGAAGTTATCCACTTCGGAAGGAAAAACAGAAAGACAGAATATTATTTAAATGTTGATAGATTGAGAAATGTTGATATACATAGGGACCTGGGTGTCCTTGTACACCAGTCACTGAAAGCAAACATGCAAGTGCAGCAAGAAGTTAGGAAGGCAAATGGTATGTTGGACTTCATTGCAAGAAGATTTGAGTACAGGAACAAGGATGTCTAACCGCAGTTATGCAGGGCCTTGGTGAGACCACACCTGGAGTATTGTGTGCAGTTTTGGTCTCCTTACCTAAGAAAGGATATACTTGCCTTAGAGGGAGTGCAGTGAAGGTTCACCAGACTGATTCCTGGGATGGCAGGACTGTCGTATGAGGAGAGATTGGGTTGACTAGGCCTGTATTTTCTCGAGTTTAGAAGAATGAGAGGGGATCTCAATGAAACATATAAAATTCTAACAGGACTGGACAGACTGGATGCAGGGAGGATGTTTCCCCTGACTGGGGAGTCTAGAACGAGGGGTCACAGTCTCAGGATACGGAGTAGGACATTTAGGACTGAGATGAGGAGAAATTTCTTCACACAAAGGGTGACGAACCTATGGAATTCTCTACCACTGAAGGCTGTGGAGGCCAAGTCACTGAATATACTTAAGAAGGAGATAAATAGATTTCTAGACACAAAAGGTATGAAGGGGTATGGGGAGAGAGCGGGAATATGGTATTGAGATAGAGGATCAGCCATGATCATATTGAATGGCAGAGCAGGCTCGAAGGGCCGAATGGCCTACTCCTGCTCCTATTTTCTATGTTTCTATGTTAAACTGATGCAAGTAATTGTTTAGACCGCAGTTGCAATATTGACCAGTGTTTTCCACTTGTGTATTTGCCAGCTTGCGTTTTCCCCTCCTTCATTTTAATGGTCAGGAAAAACCATGGGCTGATGAGCACAGAAACGAAACTGCACCCTCCTTTAGGAAGCATGCGGAAGAAATGCAGCCCGCTTGATTGGCACCCCATCCACCACCCTAAACATTCACTCCTTCACCACCGGCGCACAGTGGCTGCAGTGTGTACCATCCACAGGATGCACTGCAGCAACTCGCCAAGGCTTCTTCAACAGCACCTCCCAAACCCGCGACCTCCACCACCTAGAAGGACAAGAGCAGCAGGCACATGGGAACAACACCACCTGCACGTTCCCCTCCAAGTCACACACCATCCCGACTTGGAAATATATCGCCGTACCTTCATCGTCGCTGGGTCAAAATCCTGGAACTCGCTTCCTAACACCACTGTGGGAGAACCTTCACCACATGGACTGCAGCGGTTCAAGAAGGCGGCTCACCACCACCTTCTCAAGGGCAATTAGGGATGGGCAATAAATGCTGGCCTCGCCAGCGACGCCCACATCCAGTGAACAAATAAAAAAAAAGATTTACCAAGATACCATCAGAGATGAGAGACTAAAATTTTGAGGAGAGATGAGAGAAACTTGGACTCTTTTCATTAAAACAGAGAAGGTTAAGAGACCTGATGGAAGTGTTGAAGTTTATAATGGGTTTGTTAAGGTAAATAGGGAAAAATTATTTTCACTGGTCAGTGAGTCAGTAACTATAGAGCATGAATTTCAGATCATTACCAAATAAAAGAATAGGTTAGGAAAAATGTTTTTATGCAAAGGGTTATAAGGATATGGGGAGTCCTACCAGAAACAATGGTAGAAGCAGAATCCATGATAGCTTTCAAGAGGGAAGTGAGTAAATATTTGAAAAAGAAAAAAAAATAAAGATTATGGGGAAATGGCAAGGGAATGGAACTGAGTAGAGAGCTCTTTCAGATAGCCAGCATGATAGGCTGAATGACCATCTATGCAGTAAAAGTCTATATTTAAATAAAAGATGCAGAAGATGGCACACTTTATAGAAACTGCTGAGCTAAGTCTACCCAAAAGTGCCATTTACCAGGAAGTTGGCCCATATATGCTTCCCATATTATATTGACTAACAGCTTGCTCCATATTTATTGATGGCCCTTTGAAGCCCTTATTCAACCTTACAGTCTTTCACTGCTGACCGTGTATACCCATACTCCAGGAAGACATATATTTATGCTGCATTTATAACTGTAAGCCTTGGCACACTCACATATCCAAAGGGCTTCACATACTAACAACATTACAATGCAATTCAGCTGCATAATGCATGATGCATGCTCACTTACTGGCACACAGGATGTGTTGCAGTTAGGGCACATGTCTGTCATTATGCATGTGCTCTTTCAAAATACATCATGTCTCCGTTTGCACAAGGTGGCACATAATACAAGGAACAGAAATTAGAAGCTCTTGATTCCCTTAGAGAAGCCCACTTTGGACCTTTTGCATAGAAGAGCATGGAAGGAGTAGGCATGCTCACTGATCTTACTGCTGTGAATGATTGAGTATGAATAACATTAGCACACAATCCAATCCCATAAACATATGTGATGATTTTTAGCAGGATCTAAACAGGAATCATGACTGCCAAATAAAGCCCTTGACTATTTACTAAGATTCCTCTGTTCTTCAGTGTACGTATCACCAGTTTTGTATCAATAATTGGCACATTGATAAAAGAGCTGGCTTGAAAGCTTACTTTAGTGGTTAGTAATGAATAATGCAATCTTGCTATTGATGATCTTTGTCATAGATATCATGGTTAAATAAAGCACAGAGTTTAAACTTTATTTATAGCAACATTGTAGTAATGGTGGAGGTAGCAGCAGCCATTGGTGTAGAAACATAGGAGCATAGGTACGGAAGAAGGCCATTCAGCCCCTTGAGCCTGTTCTGCCATTCAATTAGATCATGGCTGATCCGCATCTTAACTCGATTTATGATTCCATATCCCTTAATACCTTGCCTAACAAAAAACCTATCAATCTCACTTTTGAAATTTTCAATTCACTTATCCTCAATCATGCTTGACAAATCTACTGGAGTTTTTTGAGGAGGTAACTAGTAGAATAGATAGGGGAGGACCAGTGGATGTGGTGGATTTGGATTTTCAGAAGGCTTTTGATAAGGTCCCACACAAGAGGTTAGTGTGCAAAATTATTGCACATGGGATTGGGGAGAATATACTGGCATGGATTGAGAATTGGTTGACAGACAGGAAACAGAGTAGGAATAAACAAGTCTTTTTCCGGGTGGCAGGCAGTGACACCGCAGGTACCGCAGGGATCAGTGCTTGGGCCCCAGCTATTCACAATATATATCAATGATTTGGATGAGGGAACTGAATGTAACATTTCCAAGTTTGCAGATGACACAAAGCTGGGGTGGAATGTGGGCTGTGAGGAGGATGCAAAGAGGCTCCAATGTGATTTAGACAAGTTGGGTGAGTGGGCAACAACATGGCAGATGCAGTATAACATGGATAAATATGAGGTTATCCACTTTGGTTGTAAAAACAGAAAGGCAGATTATTATCTGAATGGTGATAGATTGGGAAAACGGGAGGTGCAACGAGACCTGGGTATCCTTGTACACCAGTCGCTGAAAGCAAGCATTCCAGGTGCAGCAAGCAGTTACGAAGGTGAATTGTGTGTTGGTCTTCATTGCAAGAAGATTTGAGTACAGGAGCAGGGATGTCTTACTGCAATTTTATGGGGCCTTGGTGAGACCACATCTGGAGTATTGTGTGCAGTTTTAGTCTCCGTATCTGGGGAAGGATGTCCTTGCCATGGAGGGAGTGCAACGAAGGTTTACCAGACTGATTCCTGGGATGGCAGGACTGACGTATGAGGAGAGATTGGGTCGACTAGGCCTATATTCACTAGAGTTTAGAAGAATGAGAGGTGATCTCATCGAAACATATAAAATTCTAACAGGACTAGACAGACTAGATGCAGGGAGGATGTTCCCGATGGCTGGGGAGTCCAGAACCAGGGGTCACAGTCTCAGGATACGGGGTATATGCCATTTAGAACCGAGATGAGGAAAAATGTCTTCACTCAGAGGGTGGTGAACCTGTGGAATTCTCTACCACAGAAGGCAGTGGAGGCCAAGTCATTAGATGTATTCAAGAAGGAGATAGATATATTTCTTAATGCTGAAGGGATCAAAGGATATGGGGAAAAAGCGGGAACAGGGTACTGAGTTAGATGATCAGCCATGATCATTTTGAATGGCGGAGCAGGCCCGAAGGGTCGAATGGCCTATTCTTGCTCCTATTTTCTATGTTTCTATGTTTCAACAGCTTTTTTGGGGCGCGTGTTCCAGATTTCCACCATCCTTTGTGTGAAGAAGTACTTCCTGACATCACTCCTGAACGGCCTAGCTCTAATTTTAAGGTTATGTCCCCTTGTTCTGGACTCTCCCACCAGAGGAAATAGTTTTTCTCTATCTACCCTATCAAATCCTTTAATCATCTTGAACACCTCAATAATATCACCCCTTAATCATCTATACTCGAGGGAATACAAGCCTTGTCCATGCAACTTTTCCTTGTAATTTAGCCCTTTTAGCCATGGTATCAATCTGGTGAAATATCAGAGTATTAGAAAAGACAGATCTTTGGAGGCAGTGAGAAAAACATTCACATCGATTGTCAATTCACTAAAAGGAATTTAGCTGCAGCTGGCGGCTTCTATCTATTGAGGTTCCTCGTTGGCTTCTCACACAGAATTATTAATTCAATGATGAAGCATGGAGGTGACGTAGGTGTTGACAATAATTGGTTCATAGGGTGAGGCCCTGAATAAACAAATTGTCATCTCACTACCAGTTTTATCTGCCTAGCTCCAATCCATTCAGGCACAATGCTTCGCTGATCTGGTAAGTAAATCTTTAACTCCTTTATATACCATGCCAACACGATCAGGACTCTGTCACTGTCTGATTAGACTTAGGTCAGTCTGCCCAAAATATACCACGCTGCTCTCTATAAACAAACAACACACTACGCCCAAGGAAAGTGATATTTGCCCTTCACCAACAGTGCAGCACTCTTTCAGTACTGCAATGGAATGTCATAGGAACATAGGAACATAGGAACAGAAGTAGGCCATTCAGCCCCTTGTGCCTGCTCCGCCATTTGATAAGATCATGGCTGATCTGTGATCTAACTCCATATACCTGCCTTTGGCTCATATCCCTTAATACCTTTGGTTGCCAAAAAGCTATCTATCTCACATTTAAATTTAGCAATTGAGCTAGTATCAATTGCCGTTTGCGGAAGAGAGTTCCAAACTTCTACAACCCTTTGTGTGTAGAAATGTTTTCTAATCTCGCTCCTGAAAGGTCTGGCTCTAATTTTTAGACTGTGCCCCCTACTCCTAGAATCCCCAACCAGCGGAAATAGTTTCTCTCTATCCACCCTATCCGTTCCCCTTAATATCTTATAAACTTTGATCAGATCACCCCTAAACTCCAGAGAATACAACCCCAATTTGTGTAATCTCTCCTCGTAACTTAACCCTTGAAGTCCGGGTATCATTCTAGTAACTACGCTGCACTCCCTCCAAGACCAACAGATCCTTCCAAAGGTGCAGTGCTCAGAAATGCTCACAATACTCCAGGTGCGGTCTAACCAGGGTTTTGTATAGCTGCAGCATAACTTCTGCCCCCTTGTACTCTAGTCCTCTAGATATAAAGGCCAGCATTCCATTAGCCTTCTTGATTATTTTCTGCACCTGTTCATGACACTTCAATGATCTATGTACCTGAACCACTAGGCCCCTTTGGACATCCACAGTTTTTAACTTTTTACCATTTAGAAAGTACCCTGTTCTATCCTTTTTTGATCCAAGGTGGATGACCTCACATTTGTCTACATTGAATTCCATTTGCCACAATTTTGCCCATTCACCTAATCCATCAATATCCCTTTGTAATTTTATATTTTCATCTACACTGCTTACAATGCCACCAATCTTTGTGTCGTCGGCAAACTTAGATATGAGACTTTCTATGCCTTCATCTAAGTCGTTAATAAATATTGTGAATAATTGAGGGCCCAAGACAGATCCCTGCGGGACTCCACTAGTCACATCCTGCCAATGTGAATACTTACCCATTATCCCTACTCTCTGTCGCCTTTTGCTCAGCCAATTTCCTAACCAAGTCCGTACTTTTCCCTCGATTCCATGGGCTTCTAACTTAGCTAACAGTCTCTTATGTGGGACCTTATCAAATGCCTTCTGGAAGTCCATATAAATAACATCCATTGACATTCCCCTGTCCACGACTTTAGTCACCTCTTCAAAAAATTCAATCAGGTTTGCCAGGCATGACCTACCTTTCACAAATCCATGCTGGCTCTCCCTGATTAACTGAAAATTCTCGAGGTGTTCAGTCACCCTATCCTTAATTATAGACTCCAGCATTTTCCCCACAACAGATGTTAGGCTAACTGGTCTATAATTCCCTGGTTTCCCTCTCTCTCCTTTCTTAAAAAGCGGAGTGACATGTGCAATTTTCCAATCCAGAGGGGCAGTTCCTGAATCTAGAGAACTTTGAAAGATTGAGTTAGGGCATCTGCAATCTGCTCACCTATTTCCTTTAAAACCCTGGGATGGAAACCATCTAGTCTTGGGGATTTGTCACTCTTTAGTGCTATTATTTTCTTCATTACTGTTGCTTTACTTATGTTAATTTTATCGAGTCCCTGTCCCTGATTCAATGTTAGTTTTCTTGGGATTTCCGGCATGCTATCCTCTTTTTCTACTGTAAATACTGACGCAAAGTAATTATTCAACATGTCCGCCATTTCCCCATTGTCAATAAATTTTGTGCTCAAGTCCCAGGAGTGGGACTTGACCTCAAATGCTTTTGACTTAGAGGTGAGTGTGCAGTCCACTGAGCCACGGTTGACACCTAGACACTCCTAGCTACTTGCAGAGACTCAGAACAACATATTTAATGCGCTCAGTTGGGTACAGCTGTATGGAATGCCAGTTGCCTAGACAATGATAAATAAAAACCTGAACCTGAAGCCTTAGAAACAAAATTCATAAACTGTTGCACAATGTGTAAGCAGGAAATGTTCACTGAATGGCCTAGAAATTCATTTAGGCCCATTTTCATCCCTGAAATGGTTGGTGTGCTCAAAGCATGCACCAGAAACCGGAGGCCTGAGGCTCACCTGAAATTGGGCCTCGGGACTCATCAGCATATTTCTCGTGAGCTGCAGGCACCTGTCGTGCCTCCAGAGCTCACCGGTGTACTGGCCTCCAATTTGGGCCGGCTGCCTCGCTAGCATTGACCCTCAGGGAAGTCCTGAGAGGGGGAAGGTGGAGAACGGGAAGTGGGCTAGCATGTACCGGCAGCAGCCCACAGTCGTGCTGTGCAGCTGGAAAGTGCACATGAAGGAAGGTGTTCATTTTTATATATATATAAAAAAACTTACTTTTTTGTTCTAGGCCGCTGGTTAGGCCACAAATGCAGGAAAGCCTGGTGCGTGGTCCGCTCAGCACTGACCAATTTAGGAGAGGAGTCCTGAAACAAGCGTTAAGCCTCTCATTAACATTCAGCATGCAATGAGCCGAATGCCTGTTTTAGGTGACTGCTGGGGATGCTTGAATATCCACTGACCCGATATGGAGTTGGATGTATTTCAGACATCCATGGCGCACGGCATATAGCCCCATGAAATTGATCATTTTCACACCTGTTTTACACACCAAAAATAGACAAAACGCAGTCCAATTTCCCAGCCAGTTTCTGCTAGTATCATGTAATTTTTGCATTTGTACCTTGGTACCCTAGTTATGTTACAATACAGCTGTTTTAGATTGTATACACACACAAGTAGTTAACGATTAGTCAGATCAAGGCACTCCAAGTAACAATTTTATTTATCTGCTTACGGAAAGACGAATGTGTATCATAACATATTTCAAAATTAGTTACTTGTGGTAAATACTACACTTTTGTACTTTACAAATGAGGAACATTCATAAACAGATCATTAACAATGCTCTGTGTTGGTTTATGAAATATATGATGATTGCTACCTAGAAGTGATTACAGGGCTGTAATCTAATCAAGGTATTCGGATGGTTTATACAGAGAATAATGGATGCCTGGGAATAATTACAAAGCAGTAATTGAATCAAGGGGTTCAGGCAGTTTCTAGAGATTAAAATGGATACCTTGCAGTGATTACAAGGCAGTAATTGAATCATGGGGGTTCAGATGATTTATATTGAGAATAATGGATCCCCAGGGTGAGCAAAAGGCAGTAATTAAATCCAGGGGTTGACATTAAATCAGAAACCATAAGAATAAATTCTACTGGTTCATAATAAGGGGAAAATCTTCGAGTATATATGGCGGAAGGGTCAATAATGAGTTTAGTGAAAGAGCATAGTAGTCTAAAATAATAAACTCAGTTGGATATGAAGAGATGTACCTTATTGCAGATAGGAAACTGGCTAAGAAGGATAATATAGGAAAGAATGAGAAATAAGTAAAAGGGAAAAGAGCACTGCAGGGCCCACTGATTCAGGGATGCAGGGCTAAAAATTAAGGAGCGTCCATTTTCGGTTCCCACCCCTCACAAATGGTGAGGTCCGAAGAGCACCGGATATTGGACCTCAGACCTCATTAGACTGAAGACGGTGTTGCAGGAAAAGGCCACACAGATAAGTAGTGCAAGTTCTCGTTGTTGCTAGCCCCACAGCAGCCCACTGGTAATTGATCCGTGGCTGGGAGTGAGATTGTGGGCAACGGAGGGGGTATCGCGGGCATTGGAGGGGGATCGTGGGCATGGGGGGTATCGGCTGGCATCGGAGGGGGTGTCGTGAGCATCAGAGGGGGATCGAAGGAATTATGGGGGGGCGATCGTGGGATTTGGAGGGGGGATCGTGTTAATTGAAGGGGGAATTGGAGGGGGCATCGCGGGATTTGGAGGGGGATTAGAGGCATTTGAGGGGGGATCGTGGGAATTGGAGAGGGATCATAAGTATTGGAGGGGGGAATGTGGGAATTAGAGGGGGATTGTGGACATTGAGGGTGGGATAGTGGGCTTTGGAATGGGGAATGGGTGGTTGGGGGTGAGGCACCACAATCGGAGGGTGGGTAGCCCTGAGGTCAGGGTCGGGGGGGAGGGGGATTGTGGGTGGGGGGGGGCGATCAGGGGGCAGGGCCAGAGCCTGCGGTTCAGGGTTCTCGGGGCCAGGGGGGAGGGAGCCTGCAGGTCGGGGTTGGGGGGAGGGACATCTGGTGGGGGGGGGAGGGAGATCAGGGAGGAGGGAGATCTGAGGCCAGGGCCAGGGCCTGGAGGTTGGAGATCTCGGGGCCAGCGGGGCCGGGAGCGGCAACAATCGGAATGGTGCTTTACAGGTAAGTAACGTAACTTTTTTTTCAAAGGCAATCTTTGGGGTTGGTTTTTCTCTGAGTGCAGCCAGCACTGGTACTGGCACTGGCTGCCTCAGGGCAAACCAATGTTGCAGCTGGAACCTGAACAGGGATTAGGGCTCTTGTTTGCATATGCAACCAGCCTAACGCCTGCTTTGGGCATGAGTAAAGGACGCCTCTTGTTGTTCTTACCCAGCATGATGGATGGCACACTTCCAGTTAGAAGTGTGCGGGCTTCCTGCCTACCATTTTGGAGCCTTAGGGGGCAGCGTAACGCCTGAAAAATGGGTGCTATGTGACCCAATTTCAAGGCCACAGTGTTTACATGCAAATGGTCAAAGCACTAGAAAAAAAGTCAGGAAACTAGAAGCAATAATCGGAATGGAGAGACATAATATTGTCGTCTTGACATCAACATGGCTTCAGCTGGGGCGAGACTAGGAACTAGATATTCCTGGTTATAAATTTTCTGGAAGAAGTAGTGAAGGAATAAAGAGAGGAGATTTTCCTTTTCAAGTATATATCCAATTCCTCTTTGAAAGTTACGAGTGAATCTGCTTCCATCACCCTTTCAGGCAGTGCATTCCAGATCATAACAACTCGCTGCATAAAATGGACTAATCAGGGATAGTCAGTGTGGATTTGTAAAGGATCAGTCATGCTTGACTAATTTATTTGGATATCTTCAGGAAATCACAGAGAATGTGATGGATTTTGAATATGTGAATTTTCAGAAGGTGTTTATAAGGTGCCACATAGGTAACTTGTCTTGAAAATTAAGGCACATGATATTAAAGGGAATATAGCTGAATTGCTAATCAACAAAAACAAAATATATGGGTAAATGATTGTGTTTGGAATTGGCAGGATGTGGAACCTCTTTTGTTTTCATTTTATATAAAAAATTTGGGCATAGAGACAAGAATAATAATATTGAAGTTTTTTATAATACTAAATTACATAGAATTACATCGAATTTACAGCACAGAAACAGGCCATTCAACCCAATTGGTCTGTGCCGGTGTTTGTGCTCCACATGAGCCTCCTCCAACCCTACTTCATCTCACCCTATCAGTATATCCTTCTATTCCTTTCTCCCTCATGTGTTTATCTAGCTTCCCCTTAAATGCATCCATGCCATTCGCCTCAACTACTCCTTGTGGGTAGCGAGTTCCACATTCTTACCACTCTTTGGGTAAAGAGCGCAAGGCAAACGATGAGGAAGAATGCAAGAGATTACAGGAGGATATAAGCAGGTTACCTGGGTGGCAAATGCAGTTCAGTGCAGAGAAATGTAAAGTAGTACATTTTGGGTGAAAGTACAGTGAAAATAAATATACCCTAAATGGCAGGTTATTAACAAGATTGGAGGACCAGAAAAATCTAGGGGTGCAGATAATTAGGGGTAAATTCTTGCCTTCACCACCTGGGTGATAATCTGGCAAAGTCAATTGCCCGCCCATTGGAGAATTTTCATTCCCATTGCATCTTTTAAGGAGACAATAGCTAAACATTTGAAGCAGAGGAAGATGCAGTGCAATGGAGAGAGATTAGGGTAGTGAAATTAGACTTGCAATTGCTCTAGCAAAGAGCCAGCATAGACACAATGGGCTCAATGGCCTTCTTCTGCTCTGTAAATGTCTATGGATCTATGGTTCCTTGTTTTCACTAGGAAACCATGAAGTGGCACATCAGCCACAAGTGATTAAGAGGTGCATCCCCAAACCCCCACCCTGCATATTCAAACAAGGAGTGCTCTGAAGGTTCAAAAATGTTTTTTGTAGCTGACAAATGTAAGGAATCTTACAACACCAGGTTATAGTCCAACTGTTTTATTTAAAAATCACAAGCTTTCGGAGGCTTTCTCCTTCGTCACCTGACGAAGGAGAACGCCTCCGAAAGCTTGTGATTTTTAAATAAAACAGTTGGACTATAACCTGGTGTTGTAAGATTCCTTACATTTGTCAACCCCAGTCCATCACCGGCATCTCCACATTTTGTAGCTGACTTCAACTTGCTGCTTGGTGAAATTACATTCTTGCTTTACATTGGGTAAATCGGTTAGGTGCTGCTACCTAAACCAATTTACTTCCTTGACATCCTCCTGACTGCACTCGTCTGCCACCTGCCATTCTTTTCTAATAGCTCGGAGATATCGCTAGTCAGACCATTCTGCAGTTCAGTGGAACTGTTGACTTTGTTGAGGTGGCATCAGGTGCCTGAATAGGTAATGTGCCAAACCTCCAAGATGCTGACCATGTGCTTTTCTAAATAACCTGGCCTAATGCCATGAAATCTAATGAGTCTAAATCACAATTGTTTATTGGACATAAAGAATGAGCTTTGAAGCACATTTTGTAAAATTGCCATTGAAGTGAGTTGTTTAAATGGGTTCAAAAAGCAACTTGATATTTTCTGGGGGGGTGCGGAGGGTTTGAAAGATAAGGCGATAAGGTAAAGAGTTGAGATTAGTCAGAGAGGGACAGGTTTGCTGGCTCTAATTATATTAGCCTTTTCTTAAAAATTCTTGTCTTCTTCCTGCATAGAGTTACCCTTCCCACCCCCACCCTCCTCAGTGCAGACTTTGGCACAATTTTACAGCTCATTGCTCATATTAACTTAATTTGCATTGTAAAACTGTGTTGAAGTTTGCAGTAAAGAGGATTGCATTATAGCTTGTCTCATTTGGTAGGAATCTCCCCTCTAGGTCAGAAGGTTGTGGGTTAAAGTCTGACCCCAAGGCTCTGGTGCATAATCTAGGGCTGACATTCCAGCACACTGCTGAGAAATTGCTGCAAAGTTATAGGTGCTCAATTGGCTGCCTGCTTAGATCCCAGCATACTATTTGAAGAAAATCAGGGAATTTTCTGGGTGTCCTGGCCAATAATCCTCCCTCAACCAATCGCACCAAACAAAAACCAGATTAACTGGGTGATTGTAGGCTGTTGCTAGTGTAGAATGGTTGCTGTGTTTGCCTACATAATTGCATTTAATGTGTTATGTGAATACAAGTATTGATTTCCTTTGTTTATGCAGGGAGCTAACTTTTTTTTATTCGTTTGTGGGATGTGGGCGTCGCTGGCAAGGCCAGCATTTATTGCCCATCCCTAATTGCCCTTGGGAAGGTGGTGGTGAGCTGCCTTCTTGAACCACTGCAGTCTGTGTGGTGAAGGTTCTCCCACTGTGCTGTTAGGAAGGGAGTTCCAGGATTTTGACCCAGCGACGATGAAGGAACGGCGATATATTTCCAGGTCCGGATGGTGTGTGACTTGGAGGGGAACGTGCAGGTGGTGTTGTTTCCATGTGCCTGCTGCCCTTGTCCTTCTAGGTGGTAGAGGTCGCGGGTTTGGGAGGTGCTGTCAAAGAAGCCTTGGCGAGTTAATGGATCCTGTAGATGGTGCGCACTGCAGCCACAGAGCGCCGGTGGTGAAGGGAGTGAATGTATTATATTATCATTACATCCAAGGAGCAATTGTGCTTTAGACCCATTTTATCCATTACAATTTAAAATCTGGAGCCTTTAGATCACGGACACATGTCGTCTCATAGCTGGGATGATCTTTTTCCCCTAATTTGTTTCCCCCTCTTCTCCTGGAAGTGGTAATCCAGGTTGGGGTACGGCACTCCTGCAGGTTATTGCCTAGATTCTTCATGTGTGAGCCTAAACAGCCCATACAAAGGGGCAAGGCATCACAATAAAACAGAATCCTGTCTTCATCCAATGTCACACCTATGAAACGTCAAGCAGAAGTCATTGATAATAATCAGGAGCAGGAACCCTCCACTAATTCCCCCCTTCATGGGCCACGGAGAAGGAGGCCAATTGCTGCGCTTCACTTCCATCCTAGGGACTTTAGTTACGTGGATAGGCTGGAGAAGCTGGGGTTGTTCTCCTTGGAACAGAGAAGGTTGAGAGGAGATTTGATAGAGGGATTCAAAATCACGAAGGGTCTAGACAGAGTAGATAGAGAGAAACTGTTCCCACTGGAGGAAGGGTCAAGAACCAGAGGACATGGATTTAAGGTGATTGGCAAATGAACCAAAGGTGGCATGAGGAAAAACTTTTTCACACAGCGAGTGGTTAGGATCTGGAATGCACTGCCAGAGGGGGTGGTGGAGGCAGATTCAATCATGGCTTTCAAAAGGGAACTGAATAAGCACTTGAAAGGAAAAAAAATGTAGGGCTACGGGGATAGGGCGGGAGTGGGACTAACTGGAATGCTCTTGCATAGAGTCGGCACAGACTCGATGGGCCAAATGGCCTCCTTCCGCGCTGTAACGTTTCCATGAACCTAAGATCCTCATGGGCTGGAGCAATCAGTATCACACTAAAGGCGCATTTACCAATTGAGTCATTAAGGGAATCCCACCTTGTATCCTTATTGGGATAAAATAATTTAGTTCAGAGGTGCTTTAGTGGCATAGTTGTTTTCAATACAAATTATGTCATCTTTTTTTACCACCGCTGTAAATACTGGAATTCACGGCCCGATATTTACGGAGACGCAGGGAGAGAGCAGGAGCGTGCATCAGCGGCCGGGATACCCGGTACTACCGGGAAGGGGGAAGGTCCTGCCCAATTATTTTACTCCATTTCTTGCCTGGCAGCAAGCCAGATTGAGAGGTAGGCCAGCTGCCGGGTGGGAAAGTCTGGTGTAGAGTCCAGGGATGGTCCACGGCAATCGAGAAGATCGGGGGTTGCTGGGAGGGGGAGGTCGGCTCGGAGCGCTGCAGCGGGGGGGAGGGGAGGGAGGGAGGAAGGGAGAGATCGTGGGAGGGGGAGAGATCGCGGGGAGGAGAGATAGAGATCGTGGGGGGATCGGCAGATCACGGAGGGGAGACGGCCGAGTGCACAGTGGGGGAGAGAGAGCGCAGCAGAAGGTTTGCTTGAGGGGCCAGAGAGAAGCACTCCTGCTCCTCCAGGCCCACAAGCAGTGCTGGAAAAGCACTTACTCGGCCACCCCCAAACCTGCCGCGGTAAAACCGGAAGTAGGGTTTGGGTTCCGCCAGGACCACTCGGCTCCAGACCTCATTCCAGCCTTGGTCCAAACATGGGCAAAAGAGCTCAATTCCAGAGGTGAGGTGAGAGTGACTGCCATTGACATCAAGGCAGCATTTGACCAAGTGTGGCACCAAGGAGCCCTAGTAAAATTGAAGTCAATGGGAATCAGGGGGAAAACTCTCCAGTGGCTGGAGTCATACCTAGCACAAAGGAAGATGGTAGTGGTTGTTGGAGGCCAATCATCTCAGCCCCAGGGCATTGCTGCAGGAGTTCCTCAGGACAGTGTCCTAGGCCCAATCATCTTCAGCTGCTTCATCAATGACCTTCCCTCCAACATAAGGTCAGGAATGGGGATGTTCGCTGATGATTGCACAGTGTTCAGTTCCATTCGCAACCCCTCAGGTAATGAAGCAGTCCGAGCTCGCATGCAGCACTACCTGGACAACATCCAGGCTTGGGCTGATATGTGGCAAGTAACATTCGTGCCAGACAAGTGCCAGGCAATGACCATCTCCAACAAGAGAGAGTCTAACCTCCTCCCCTTGACATTCAACGGCATTACCATCGCCGAATCCCCTACCATCAACATCCTGGGGGTCACCATTGACCAGAAACTTAACTGGACCAGCCATATAAATACTGTGGCTACAAGAGCAGGTCAGAGGCTGGGTATTCTGCGGCAAGTGACTCACCTCCTGACTCCCCAAAGCCTTTACACCATCAACAAGGCACAAGTCAGAGTGTGATGGAATACTCTCCACTTGCCTGGATGAGTGCAGCTCCAACAACACTCAAGAAGCTCGACAGCATCCAGAACAAAGCAGCCCGCTTGATTGGCACCCTTTCCACCACCCTAAACATTCACTCCCTTCACCACCGGTGCACTGTGGCTGCAGTGTGTACCATCCACAGGATGCACTGCAGCAACTCGCCAAGGCTTCTTCGACAGCACCTCCCAAACCCACGACCTCTATCACCTAGAAGGACAAGAGCAGCAGGTACATGGGAACAACACCACCTGCATGTTCCCCTCCAAGTCACACACCATCCCGACTTGGAAATATATCGCCGTTCCTTCATCGTCGCTTGAACTCCCTTCCTAACAGCACTGTGGGAGAATCGTCACCACACGGACTGCAGCGGTTCAAGAAGACGGCTCACCACCACCTTCTCAAGGGCAATTAGGGATGGGCAATAAACGCTGGCCTTGCCAGCGACGCCCACATCCCATGAACGAATAAAAAAAAGGCACGTTTGCGGTGGTTTGGGGGGGGGTTTCACATTTTTAACAATTTAATCCCCCGCCTGACCCTCTCCCACCCGTTGTGGGGGGGGGGGGGTGTTAAAATTCCCCCCCCCCCACCCACCCGCATTTCAAAGTTCAATATAAGATCCAACAATGTATTTCTCTCAGGAAAGTGTCCTCCTACCCTTGACTGCACTAAATATTCCTGCACTGCATCTGCAAGAAATTCAAGGTGATACCTATCAATGTCTACATGTGTCATCAGTGAAGGGTCTCTTACATTTGACTTCAGCAATATTGAAGAAGCAGAGTGATTTTAGTCGGGCAACAAAATTATTTTTTTCTTAGAAAGCGAAATTGTTAAAAACAACAATTTGCATTTAACGTAGTAAAGCGTCCCAAGGCACTTCACAGGAGTGGTTATCAAACAAAATTTGACACCGAGCCACATAAGGAGATATTAGGATAGGTGACCAAAAGCTTGGTCAAGAGGTAGGTTTTAAAGAGCGTTTTAAAGGAAGAGAGAGAGGTAGAGAGGTGGAGACGTTTAGGGAGAGAATTTCAGAGCGTAGGGTCCAGGCAGCTGAAGGCCACCAAAAGGGCTGAAATTGGGGGAAACTGGCATAACTAATCAAGACAAATTTAAAAGTGATTTTTCAAAATTGCCCCATCATAACCCTCAATAGTTGGACTAATTTATTGAATGTTTCTGACACCATCACAGTAATGGATGAAATGTTCTTCCCCTGTCTATTTCCCCACTGCTGACAATTTTACTAACGTTATGTTCTTGTGATCACTGACACCACTACGTGTGATGCGGAGGTAGTGAAAAATTAAATAAAATAAACTGACTTAGACTTGCATCTTAAAGCAACATTAAAGTAACATTTCACTGTATTTTCATTAGACTCGTAAAAAGAAGAAAAGTTTTATAAAGTTAAATGATAGTAAAAATGTTTTCTTTAGTTGGCAGTATTGAATTAGATGAAAAGATTAAAAAGCTACCACATCAAAGGATGTATCTTATTATAGAACAAGTTAAAATTATATCGTTCATTCATCTATAGGGTGGAGCGGACCGCAGTAAGGAAACTACAGCTTTAAGTATTTCCCTTCAGGGCAGAAAGTCCAACGATGAAATAGTAAACACACTGTGCACTGTTTCACAGAGAAAGGTAAGAGTTCAGTAAGCAGTGCTACATTGATGCTACCAGTTGGCAAAGCGCACTGTTCACCAGGTCAATCGCTGCTCTTTGACATCACCCACCCTCACTGACTGTATCCAAACTCAACAACTGTTAACATTTGGGGCCGGTTACATGAATGAAAAACATTTTAAGACGTGTGCATTTTGATTTTCTGGAATGGTAGTGGTAAGAGAAGAACGAAGATCTAAAACATGTTATGTGTTGTATAATGTCATAAGATTGGAAAAAGAGCTGTGTAAAATGAAAAAAATTGATAGGCAGAAATGGTCCTACAGATATATATCACCTACCGCCAAGACATTAAGGTGAGATGTTACCTGAAGTGATTACTGCTTCAATATTATGAATGACGGATTTGTTTCAATAAAACACATGGACACCAAGGGTCAGTAGCAGATGGGTAACTCTTGGCAACATGACATTAATGATATCCAATATGACACGTGATAAAATATTGACCAATAATCTAACATTTGTTGAAAAAAATTGCTGTTTATTAATTGTTTTTGTCAAAAGTACACGGGTGGCTCAGAAGCTACCATATTAATGCTTCTCACATAGGATGAAATCTCAGTTTAAAATCTCAATCTCAGATGCCTTTCTCTGTCAAGCTTCCCTGGGATAGGAGGACGAGACCTGTGAAAATCTTCAATAAGTTGACTGGGAAGGTGGAAAACTGTGGCTATTTGAGCACATAATCCAGACTGTCACTGTTAGGCAGGATTGAATGCTGCATTGTCAAAGGTGCCGTCTTTTGGATGAGATGTTAAACTGAGGCACCATCTGTCTGCTCGACTGGATGTAAAAGATCCCGTGGCACTATTCAAAGAACAGTAGGGATTTCTCCCGGTGTCCTGGCCAACAATCCTCCTTCAACCAACACCATCAAAAAACATTATATGGTTATTCATTCACTTGTTGTTTGTTGGAGCTTCATGTGTGCAAAATGGCTGCCACATTTGCTTACATGACAACAACAACTTGCATTTATATAGCGCCTTTAACGTAGTAAAATGTCCCAAGGCGCTTCACAGCAGCGTTATTGGACAAAATTTGACACCAAGCCACATAAAGAGATATTCGAACAGCTTGGTCAAAGAGGTGGGTTTTAAGGAGCATCTTAAAGGAGGAGACAGAGGTAGAGAGATGGAGAGGTTTAGGGAAGGAATTCCAGGGCTTAGGGCCTAGGCAGCTGAAGGCACAGCCGCCAATGGTGGGGCGAAGGAAATCGGGGATGCACAAGAGGCCAGAACTGGAGGAAAGTAGAGATCTTGGAGGGTTGTAGGAGGTAACAGAGATAGGGAGGGGTGAGGCCATGGAGGGATTTGAACACATGGATGAGAATTTTAAATTTGAGGCGTTGCTGCACCAGGAGCCAATGAGGTCAGCGACCACAGGGGTGATGGGTGAATGGGATTTTGTGC
Source organism: Heptranchias perlo (assembly GCF_035084215.1). Lineage (NCBI taxonomy): Eukaryota > Metazoa > Chordata > Chondrichthyes > Hexanchiformes > Hexanchidae > Heptranchias > Heptranchias perlo. The sequence goes on from NC_090337.1 coordinate 12,681,951, forward strand.
GATAATAATAAGTGATTGCACTTCAAAAGTAATCCATTAGTTGCTTTGGGACATCCGTAGGACATGGTAAGTTGCTATATAAACGCAAGATCTCTCTTATATTTTGGGAAGGCAGCAAATATCACACAGACATGCACTTTAGAAATTCAACCAGTGGTGAGAATGTGCAACTTACTACTGCATGGAGTGGATGAGGCGATTAGCATAGATGCATTTAAGGGGAAGCTAGATAAGTACATGAGGGAATAAGGAATAGAAGGAGGATATGTTGATAGGGTGAGATGAAGTAAAGTGGGAGGAGGCTCCTGTGGAGCATAAACACCGGCATAGACCTGTTACGCCAAATGGCCTGTTTCTGTGCTGTAAAATTCAATGTAATTCTACCAAGGAATGGCACGGGCAGCCAATCAATCTTCCTGACCAAGAATATTATACAGATGCAGAAGAAGTCAAAAAAGACATGCATAAAAAGTTTTTTTTAAATGTCTTTGTGCCTAGATAAAAATAGTATGAAACATCAATAGGTCATTGCACAAAATATGATACAAAAATACCCATTTACCTATGGCAGTATATTTTTCTTGAAAATATTTATCAGTCTAAGATTTGACACCAGTTAGCATTTCTTTCTCACACGGAAACAATGGAAGTTCTCCTCTGCATGCAAAAGTCATACTGACCAGTCAGTAAGGAGATTTGTTGCTTTGTTTATGGCCCCCATTATTTCCAATGGAAGAGAATGTAATGGTTGTGTTCCAGTGTAGAAGTATGTACTGCTCTGTTAAAGATTTTAGATGTGGAGATGCCGGTGATGGACTGGGGTTGACAATTGTAAACAATTTTACAACACCAAGTTATAGTCCAGCAATTTTATTTTAAATTCACAAGCTTTCGGAGATTTTCTCCTTCCTCAGGCAAATGTTTCAAGATCTCCTTGAAGCCTACGCATTTATACATATTGAACAATAATACATGGTGTTTACAGACTGCCCCTGCAACTGCCCGTTGCCAAGGCAATCACCGTGTTCAGACAGAGAGGTGTTACCTGCAGAACCTCCGAATACACATTCAACAAAAAAACAAACAGGGAAAAAAAACAGAGAAAAAAAAACACAGAGAGAGCCAGCAAATGAAACATAATGGGTCATTTGCTGGCTCTCTCTGCCTTCCGGATGTTTCTGCCTCTCTCTGTGTTTTTTTTTCTCTGTTTTTTTTCCCTGTTTGTTTTTTTGTTGAATGTGTATTCGGAGGTTCTGCAGGTAACACCTCTCTGTCTGAACACGGTGATTGCCTTGGCAACGGGCAGTTGCAGGGGCAGTCTGTAAACACCATGTATTATTGTTCAATATGTATAAATGCGTAGGCTTCAAGGAGATCTTGAAACATTTGCCTGAGGAAGGAGAAAATCTCCGAAAGCTTGTGAATTTAAAATAAAATTGCTGGACTATAACTTGGTGTTGTAAAATTGTTTACAAAAGATTTTAGATGCACAGATCACCACAGGAAATCAGATTCAATTATGCTGCGGTAAGCTGTCTATTGAAACTGAGGAAGTTAGATTTTTTTTAGGATAAGGGACCATATTTCAGTTTTTTAATGATGGAAAATGTTTTAAAGAGCAATGAGATGGGCCGACGTGTCCTTCATAAAGTTTCTGATTATATTTTTAAAAACTACCATTTACTTACACAATTCTGTACAGAGTTACTGCACTCCAAACGTAATGCATTATATAAAATACTTTTGAGCCCTTTCATCGACGTGATAGGACGCCATATAAACGCAACTATTCAATTCACTATAGAACTGTAGTAAAATTCTTGGGGTGCCAATGGTCATTTCACCCCCTCTATTTTTTGTCGTTGTTGTCTTTAACTCGTCTTCACTAACGAAGAGAATTGTAATATGATTTCGAAATACTCAACGCTAAATATAGTAAACGTAGTGGTTGGAAATGTAAGTGAAAAAAGTCAGAACTAAAATAATTTCCAATGAACTTTCCTAAATATTTCCAAAATTCCATAAAGAAGGAATTTTTTTCGGTTTATTGCGTAGCTTCCATTTATGCACAAAATCGCCTCCCAGAAAGATTTCGCCTGAGAATTGCAATCAGTTATGGGCTGGATCAGTGTTTATAGGATGGGGAGATCAGGCGAGCCCTGTCTCATTTAATGCATTATTTATCGTTCTCCTGGATCAAAAAATAAATAAAACTTAGGCGATTAAAAGAATGTTGCATCACTGTGCAATGCCGCACTGAAGTGCTGGGGCTTTTCTTTTTGCAATCAGCTGGTTAAATTCCACTGGATAATCCAATGCATTGTTTCGCGCACGTGGAGACGTCTGATGATTCATGACCCCTTCCAAGAAGTGTTTGGGAAGAGGCATGAAGTCTCTCATAGATATTCTGATACACCATAACCGTACGTGTCCAGATTATGTGAGAATTAATCGGCGTTATCAAATGCATTTAAAAATAAAGACTGCAGAACATTCTTTTGTTTTAAATAACCAGATGCATTGACCAGCCTCATTTAGCTGCAAATCATAACCGCAAAGATTGTTTAACGTATTTATGTAGCACTAAACATGCAATCGATACGTCTTTTTCCTATATTTAATGTAAAAATATGGAATGCATCCAAATTTGTAAGCGGACTCGTTGCATCGTTAGATGTTACTAACTTGCAGTATTTAAAAAAAAATCCCCGTTAAACCTCCCCCCCCTCTCCTTTCACATTTTAACCACTTCCCATTTCTCGGGCCGCGGGAGCGCGCCCGCGTGACTCAGCACACTGACGTCATCCGCCATTAGGAGAGAAACAAAAAAGAAATCCTTCCGCCTCTGCAACGAGTCCCCCCTTTCCCCTCCCTCTGCAGATGTAACAGATTACCAGCTCCAGTCTTAGAATCGTATTTTTTTTAATTAAAAATAAAAAAATAATTATTAGTGACAGGTTTCTTTTTTTTGTGTCTCTTTTCTTATGTGACCCCCTCGACACGAGCATCTCGACTCGTCCATTCAAAAAAATTTAAAGGCGCAATTCTTAACCAATTTAGCAATTAAATCTCTTGTGTTTTGAGGAAATAGAGTCGTATGAAAATAATCTATATCCTGCTGAAATACTGCATTTCACATTTACAAGGCACCACAATTCAGACAACTCGATTATAATCTAGGCTACTGTTAATACTGCCATCACAGGCAAAAGCAACGATACATTAGTATTCCGTAATATTAAAATACATCGTATGAACGATCTTATTTGCAGTGATTAAATAAACTGCTAAATTTATACCTGCAGCGCTCATACACATATAGGTAGACAGATAGATATGAGAGTATGGGTAGTTGTGCATATTATTGAGATATATCCTGACTACAATTACATCTAATGGTGAGAACCCGAACTGCACACGCTGTAGGACAAGTGGACTAAGAAAGTTAATGAATGATATAGAACATTTAAATCGATATTAAATATATAATTCGACTATATTCACAATACATTAACGGTATAACAGTACTGTAAATGGCAAAAAATCTTAATCAAACAAAAAGACTATTAATTTCATAAACAGTAAACCGTTATTAATTATAAATGTATTAATTGGTTTTTTAGGCTTCTATACAGGACGCAGCATTCCTGGAGTATATCTACTACACGTGTTTGCATAAAATAATCCTAACGGCCAAATTACAAAATGTGTAAGTACAGAAAATGCAATTGAACATTCTGTAACTGTACATAAATGTGTAATTACAGCATTAAAGTGCTCAAATAACTTATGGTAGCATGCAATTGCTAGAGAACAGTCTCAAATTATTTTTATTTGATATACACTCATTAAGTTTTGTTCATTTCAATGGACAACAGTGAGACTTCGCTTGAGCAGATATGCCCACGTGCCACACGATTCGATATCATCTCCATGAGATATTTTCATATTCCATGGAGAGTACATCATAAGGATGTCACTCGGCAATCTCTATATCCATTTGAATTCCATTCAAAGTTAAAAATGACGTCCAACTTTTCATTCATCATTTTAATCTGAATGACTTTATTAAAGTACAGTATAACCTGAATAAATAACGTGATACCGGCTTTGAACATAACTCACATGCGATTTTGTCATGAATTACGAAGTCAGCCTACCCATTGGATTAATTCATATCCCATCAAGCCTCGTCGTGTATTACACTGCTAGCTATATTTTCTACTTATTGATCATTCGTAATAATATTTACAAAACTAGTGCGTTGAACACCAAAAGATTTTGGCATTCTACACTGTATGGATCATAATAATTGTTGAAGTTGACAACTTATTGAAATAATTAAGATAGAATTAAGATACACGCGAAAGTTAAATTCTATGTAGTTTTATAATAATCTTCAATACGCTTACATATATGTGCAGTAACTATTAATTTTTTGTTTATCAATATCCGGAATAGTTTTATTGTAATAAATGGTTACAAAGAAGCTCTGTAAAAGTTAGTTCTTATAAGCAGTTGAGTTATGCTTAGAATCGCTACTATAATAAAATGTCCATGCATAATATACACAAGCGGATATTTGCACGCATGGTTGTATATCATAAACTATTGCTTGAATAATGTTTGGATCAACCTGTCATTGTTTCATCATAATAGAGACAAAAATCAGTTGCCGCCTCTATATTCTCTAATGCATACCGTTTATGATAATAAGCAACGTTGCAAGAGTAGTACAATTGCTCAATAGTTGTATTTATGGCAAGCGGTAGGTGCAGTGCAATGGGTATTGGGTTGGGACTGGGACGGGCCGGGGTTGGTCCCTGCCCAGCGCTCGTGTTCTCCCTCTCGTCCATTACTCTGCTCCTCGCGCTCCCGCGTCATGCACCTGCGCTCGCTCCCGCGGCGGTCCTCTTGTTTCCCCCCCCCCTCCCCCCTCTTACACACGCACGCAACGCCACGCAACGCACGGTCACAACAGCCGCCCCCCTCCCTTCCTCCCAACCCCCCCCCACCCCCTTCTCTCGCTCTCTGTCTCCCCCTGCGGCGGGCACGCGCTCCGCGCCGCCGCTGCTCGCCCCCTGCTCTCATTTCCTCGCGCTTTTCCCTTCTCCTTCCTGTCTCGGCTCATTTTAACGGACAGCCGAGCCCACCCTCAACCCACAGACCGAGCGACAGCGGCGCCGGCCAGCAGCAGCACCACCCGTCTATTAGCGGGGGGCAAGGATTAATATATATATATAACTTTTAAAAAAAAACAGTAACCGTTATATGTTTTTCTTCAAAATTAAAAAAAGTGGGAGAAACCATCAATTTAAAAAAAAAAGCTTCCGTTTTCACAGCCGGCTTTTTTTTTTCCCCTTCGAAGTTTTTTTTTCCTCTCTCTCCTCCCCCACCCCACCATTTTTTTTTCCACAGCCCCTTTCCCCTCCCCATCTTCCGTTAGCTGGGAGTTTAATCCCCGCCCGCCCGTTATTCCATTAACCGAGTGAGAGACGCGATCATGGCTGGCTGGAACGGTTATGTCGATAACCTGATGTCCGATGGAAACTGCCAGGACTCTGCTGTAGTCGGCTACACGGACGCCAAGTACGTCTGGGCAGCGTCGCCCGGAGGCACCTTCTCGGTGGTATCGGTAAGGAGGAAAAACTGGAGCTGGGGGGGAGGAGGAGGAGGAAACAGGCCTTGGTGGGTGAGTGGGTGGGTTGAGAGGGGGGGTTAAAAAAGAAATGGAGGTTGCATCTGGAAAATGAAGGGGGGAATTTTTTTAAAAAAATACACAAATAACGGATTTAAAATGTGATTTGATTTTTTTTTCTTGCTTGAGAATCATGTAGATCAACAAATTAACATTCACCATTTCATTATCATTTTTTTTGCTTCTTTATCCGATAAAATTTATCGATTTCTTTTTTAAAAAAAGAAATCTTAATTTGTTTTCTCAAGGAGGCACGGAGAGGATTTTTCAATCCGTGGGTTGATTTTATATGTATTTTCGTTACTGCTGCTGTTTTTTTTTTAAACATAAAAAAATAAAATATGGTGTGATAATACATGTATTTTAAATTGGGAAAGAGAAAGAAAGGAGGGGAGGAGGGGGGGGGGGAAAGAACCATTCCTTGTCCAGGCCTCGTCCGCCATCATCCCGGTGTGAGCGGCTTTGGCTGTAAGATGGCGCCGGCTCTCTCCCTCACACTGATTTCATGCCAGGGTCACTCAGGGTGGGCATTGCACTTTTTTAAAGAAGAGAATAGGGGAGGGGGGAACGGACGGACCGGGGGGACGACCCTCTTGCTTTTCACTTCCATCGATTTAATTATAAATATTTACAAATGTGAATCTCTCTCTTCATTGGACTCTTCTGTAGATTCATTTTTGATATCTTGGGGAGTGGCTTTATCTCATGCCCTTTTTTTAAAAAAATAAAAAAATTGCCTTCCAGTAAATGGGAGACGAAACATACACGCCTGAAACATAAAAGACAAATTTTTCTCGACTTTCTTACTTATTGAAAGAAGAGGTTATCAGTGCAAGGCAGATCACTGATTCTGATAGAAAATTCGAGAGAACTTGCTGTGTGCAGCCCATCGTCTTCAGTATGTAGCGATGGAAGATTTCCAGTTTTAAATTCCTCATCGTTCAAATTAAGAATTTCCGTTATGCGACGAGAGCTAGCAGTACTAATTTCTCTGTAGTTTACGAACCTCTTGCACTTTGGAAGGGAAAAAATTTGAATTTCATATTTTTTTGTCTGCCCCTTAATACTGCAGAGAGATCGGGCAAAGATGAAAGGTTTTCTTTCTATTTCTCAAATCGGAGAAACTATACAGGCTAAATATGGTTTTCTTTGACCATTATTATTCTGTTGGGGAGTTCTGGTGATTTCATGAAATTATATACTTTTGGGGAAAGTCGTTTATAGAAAATGTAGTCTAACTGCCTTTCCTAGAGTGTGCGTGGCTTTAAATTGAAATTGAAGCACCTCCAAAAAGAAAGTCAAGGCCCATTTGAGCCTGATCCTTTTTGCTGAGTCCCCATCTTTGCTCAAATGTATGCAAGGAATTGCTCTTGAATGAAGCTCTCCAGGAATAATGCTTTTTGCTGTTGGTTTTACAGATTAGTGCAGCTAATAATGCAAAAGTGGTTTTTCTTCCTTCCTCTTGTGGTTTTTGTGTCTGAAAATGTTTGTTCTGTTTCCCCCCCACCCCCCTTCCCTTCAGGCCTGGATGGCATGACTGTGCAGTTCAGCTAAGCTGTGGTGGGAGGGCGCCGTCTTCCACGTCAGGGAGCGGGCACAAACTTTTTTCCCCCAAAAAGGTGCCATGAAATCAATCGATAGAGAATTCATGTTCAGTTTTTTAATCAAACTTTTTTTTGGTCAAAATGTATTTTGAATTTTAAAATGACCAGGTTGCATTGTTTAACTTCATTTCTGGAAGAATTCATGTCATAGGTCTTTACTTGTAATAAGCGTGATCATTGTGACCCTCATTCCCAACTTTGGCAAGTGTAGGGATCACTTAATCACACCAAATACGGTAAAGACTTAAGTATAACACTGCAAGCACAAGATGCTTAAACAATATGAAAGGGTCGCTAACCCTTTTTGGGTTGTCGCGGGTTCCTTGGTTCTGCCAAAGATAATTCCTAAATTGGATGTGTTTTTTCCTGGGCTTACCTTAATAGTAATGTACACTTGTAAAATTACATATGGAGTTTATCAAAAGGCAAGCCATTGTGGATGCAGTATGAAAAGCTGCAGTTAAGTCTCGAATGCAGTTTGAATAATACCTAATCCAAGTATCAGTCCAGCTAAGTTCCAAAAAGTGCATCACTTCAGTGCTGATGTCTGAGTGCTCTTTATTTACCTTTTTAGCCACAATCCCCTCTCTTCACGTTCCCCATGTCTTGTTTTAAATTGGATTTTATTGCAAATTTTCTCACTTATACCTAAATCCAGGAAGGGGATGTTGAAGGGTGCTTGGATATATTTTTGTTACATCTGTGAAGTCACTTATTAGTGGACAAGTTAGTTGGGTGTAATGTCAATAACTAGTTACATCAAGATTGGAAAGTAATTAATTAAGGTTAGCCTGTGACTTTTGAAGATAGAACTTGTAGCAAATTTCTGAGTTGATGTCAAATTTGCTTCAGCAGTAACTTCCTTGTTTGCACTTTATCTGAACCTCTTGGGTGAAGTATTCAAATGATCTGTCAACATTATTAAAGGAGATCAATGCAGAAGTGGATGAGTCTTGATGGTCACTGGATTGAGTTGTCACAGGTCTAAATGTTAGTAGACCTGATATTGCTGGGAGTTGGTATGTATTCTGATTTTAATATGTGACACATTTTAGCAAAGCAATTGCAACTGTTTTGCATTAAAGTAGTTGATTACTTGGCCTGTTGCTTCATTACAAATGCAGATGCTGTGATTGGTGCCCTACGAAGTGTGCTTTCTAGCATATTTGATAACTGGAGTTCCATTAGCTTATTTCTCAGAACTAGTGGGACTGTCCATACCACTCAATTCTTTATTGGATAAAGAACAAAGCAGTGATTTATCGGAATCTTCATGGTATTGTCCCTGTAAGCTGAAAAGGCATCATTTGTCTTGCCATTATGATTGAGGTTTTGTGCTTGCATTCTTGGGGAGGATGGTCATAGTTTAACTATAGTTTGGCACTCAAAAGGTTCACTAGTACTTGTCAAAAGACCACATCCTAATCATCGCGATTAGGAGCTATTTCATGAAACATTTGCTCAGACCTGGCTGAAGCTTATACTTTGCTAGGCACACTTCAAAGTTTTACGTCCATCTGAGGGGAAAAAGGTAAGGATATGAGTTCTCCTTTCCCTTAAACTACTAGTTGGTTAAGAAAATAGTTTTATGCCATAGATAAAAGCCTGTTGGTCCCATAAGTTTGACTTGGGGAAATAGAAAACGGGTGGATAATGTAAAATCATGAAGTTGCTATCTAGTAAGTTGTCAATTAAGTACTGTATTCTTACATTAAGGTTTTGTACGTTATTTTAGATCTGCAGAGTAACTAGTAACCTAACTGCAGTGTAGCCCGTCACTAATAAACTGTAGAAAATTTGATTTGTATACAGTGGAATTAACTTGTTAGAACTCTTCAGATTAAAGTTTCAATACTATTAACAGAATTGCATGAACTCACCTTGTCTCACCTTCCTATCCTCCCATAACCTCACCAGTCTCATCATTTCAATGAAGGAAAGAAAGAACTCACATAGAATTTTCAGCACAGAAACAGGCCATTTGGCCAACTGCTCTATGCTAGTGTTTGTTTCATACGAGCTTCCTCTAACCGTATCCGCATTTCATTTTATTCCTTCCCTCTCAAGTATTTATCTAGCTTCCCCTTAAAAGCATCTATGCTGTTTGTCTCAACTACTTCTTGTGGTAGTGAGTTCCACATTCTAACCACTCTCTGGGTCCAGCAGTTTCTCCTGAATTCCTTAATAGACTTGAGACTATCTTATTTATGGCCCCTAGTTTTGCCCCACACACACACACACATCTCTGACTATTTTATCAAACCCCTTCATAATTTTAAAGACCCCCACTAGGTCACTCCTCAGCCCTTTTTCTAGAGGAAAGAACCCCAGCCTGTTCAGTCTTTTCTGATAGTTCGAACCTCTCAGTTCTGGTATCATCCATGCAAATACTCTTCGCACCTTCTCCAGTACCTCTCTATCCTTGTAATATGGAGACCAGAACTGTACACACAGTAAGTGTGGTCTAACAAAGATTCTATAGTTTTAACATAACATAACTTACCTGCTTTTCAATTATAACGCAGGAAACCTCCCAGCATAGACTCCTTTTTCATTTTATTTTTACTTTTAAGGACGTCAAGGTGTTGGAGAGTATGCAGAGGAGATTTACTAGAATGATACCAGTGATGAGGGACTTATGTGGAGAAACTAGAAAAGCTGGGATTGTTTGCCAATAACTTGCATTTATAAGCACTTTTCACAACCTCAGGACATCCCAAAATACTTTGCGGCGAATGAAGTACTCTTGAAGTGTTGTCACTGTTGTAATGTAGGAAAATCACAGACAAGGCCATTGCTGATCACTTCCTTGCATCATTCACCACTTGCCCCGCTTCCTTCTATTTCTTCTCCTCGAGAAAAGTTCCAAATTTCCAACTGTCTAGCTTTTGGCCCTCCGTTCATCACAATACTTTTGCAGCTGTCGATCTGCTCAACCACTCCGTCACCGCTGCCTGTGATGCCCTTGGCCCCAGTAAAACCCTTACTTTCTCCCACCTGGTTATTCCCCATGTATGGCCCCCATCTGCGCTGCGCGCTCTCAAGTCCAAGGAGTGCAGATTTGAACGTATTCGGCGCATAACTGGCTTAGACATTTATTACCAGATCTGGTTGGACCACATAAGGCACTGTTGTGTCCTGCTGTCCTGCCAAAACGAATTATCCTGGAATGCAAAAAAAACCTCCCCTTTCTCCACTATCAAGTGCCTCCTTAAACCCCTCTCCCCTGCCTCCTTCACTTCCAACAACGTTGAGATCACGCACTGCATTGCCACTAAGATTGAGACCGTCTGTTCAGCTGCCCTAGCCCTGAACCTGTGTCTTTCTCTAGTTTCGCCTGTCATTCCTCGTATCCTTTCCCAGCTCATCTTGTCCATGAGACCCACCTCTTGCTCTTTTGACCCTAGTCTCACAGAACTGCTGACCACCCAACTTCCCCTCCTGGCCCCCATGCTAGCTATCATTGTAAACGGTTCCCTCTGCTCAGCTACTGTCCCCCTCCCTTTCAAAACTTCTATAATCACCCCCTCCCCAAATACCCACACTTGACCCCTCTGAACTTGCAAACTACCACCCCATCTTCAAGCTCCCTTTCCTCTCAAGTCATTGAATATGTTGTCGCCTTCCAAATCTCTGCCCATCTTTCCCACAAAGGTATTAAGGGATATGGGCCAAAGGCAGGTATATGGCGTTAGATCACAGATCAGCCATGATCTTATCAAATGGCGGAGCAGGCACGAAGGGCTGAATGGCCTACTCCTGTTCCTATGTAACTTCCATCTTTGGAATCTCTCCAATTAAATTTCCGCCCCTGCCCAGCACTGAGAACGGCCCTAATCAAAGTCACAAATGACATCCATTGCGATTGGTGCACTATCCCTTCTTGACCTCTCTGCAGCCTTTGATATGGTTGACCACACCATCCTCATCCAAGGCCTCTCTTCCGTTGTCCAGCTGAGTGGGAATGCCCTTGCTTGGTTGAACTGAGCTTCCGACCCCATATCCTCTCCTCCTTTTACCTCCGTAACATTGCCCGTCTCTCGCAGACTCTACTATTGCAATGCTTTTGTGGCTGGCCTCCCATCCTCTACCATTCACAAACTTCAGCTCATCCAAAATTCTGCTGCTCATATCCTAACTTGCACCAAATCCCACTCACCCATCACCCCTGTGCTCACTGAGCTGCAACAGCCCCTGGTTCCCCATCGCCTCCAATTTAATAATTCTCATCCTTGTTTTTAAATCCTTTCATGGCCTTGTCCCACCCTATCTCTAATCTTATCCACCTCTGCAGTCCTCAGAGAACTCTGGCCTATTGTGCATTCCCCCCTCTCTCTCCACTCCACAGTTGACGGTCGTGCTTTCAGCAGCCTAGGCCCCAAAACCCCTCTGCCTCTCCACCTCTAATCCTTTAATACCCTCCTTAAAAGTACCTCTTAGACCAAGCTTTTAGTCACTTCCCCTTTGTAGCTTGGTGTCAATATGTTTGTCTGATAACACTTCTATGAATTGCCTTGGGATGTTTTCTTGCATTAAAGGCATTATATAAATGCAAGTTTTTGTTTATCATCTGATTTTAGCTACAAGTTTATGAAATATACCTGAGTAATTGTCATGCTTTGGGACTTTTTGACTTTTCCAAATCCTTTCTGGGGACAAAGAACTTTAAGTGGGTTTGAAAAGTTATTTTTAACAAGTTTAAAAGGAAAGTTTGTAGGCATTGGGAGAATGTAACCCAGGAAAATTGAGAACAAGTCATTATCTCATCCCAGGGGCTCTCAACAAACTTTCTCATTGTAGGCGTGGGATGGAATGTCCCTTCCTGTTGAGCTTTACATGAGTAGTTTCCTAAAAGGGATGGGCTGTTGTAGCAGATTTGATGAGCACCTCTTCTGGACAGGTGGAAGAGATCAGGAATCAAGCCCCTTCCTGTGTGGATTGGGGATAGGAGATGTGAACAAAGCCGCATGTTAGCAGTCAGGCCTATTGGAGGGAAAGCCGTGAGAGCCTTTGCTGAGGTGAAGAGGTTAGAAATGCTAAAGGATACTTAAACATCTTGCATCAGTCAAGTAGGACAGTCCACTGATTTGGGGAAGTATGGCATGTTTATTTCATATCGTTGCTTGAAGGTAAGCTGTACTGATTGGACTAAGTAACTCTGATCTTAACTTCTATGTTTCCTCACTGCGAAATAAAGCAGCTTAACAATTCGTATCAAATGTTTACTCAGTCTGCTTTTTGGAGAAATTGAAGAAGCATTTATGAGACATGAATATTTCACAATACATTTGAAGTAAAGTGACTGTTACGTAGGTAATGCAAATCCTGAGCCTCCTTTGAAGGGAACATGGTAGGAAAGAGTGATCCAGTATTAATCCAACACTTTCTCATCAAGTTAAATGCTGAGTAAAGCTGCCTTTGTACTATCCTGATGGTGTGTCTTCATGCCAAACTCCCTCAATTACTGTTGGAATAAGGATTCTCTAATCCTCTATCCTAGCTGTCCTTCTAACCCAAGATCAATTATATTTAGTTGAATTATAGGCATTTTTTTGTTCCCATTAGAAATTTGAATGATTCCTCTGGGTTCACTAAGGTGGCCCCAGCTGACATTGTTTTGGCGTTCAGCCATTCTTCCAGTGTGGGAGGATATGGCACTTTGATGGAGGGGAGCTCATTAAAAGCTGGTCACCCCTTCAGTTCACATTCCAAATAGATGCTGTGAGACTCGAACTTTGCTCAGGTATCCAGGTGCATTATGGGACATTAACTTATCTTCAAGTTTGAGGTGGGGGGGGGCAGGGTGGCAGGTAATGAGCTATTTATTTGACTAGTGTAGATTTGAATTGAAGCTCTTGTGCATAAACAAAACTAAATTAATCTACACTGCAGACTACTAAAGTGTCATGAAGCCACCAATGCTGCAGTAAATTTAGGTCACCCTTGAATTCTATCAGTTGGATGAATAGTAAATATGTGGCATTAAGTAAATATTTTAGATTACTTGTTAGCTATATAAATAATAACCTTGAGCTGCACAAATTGACTATCTTAGAATTTTGGAAAGAAATAATGAACCTGCATTTATATAGTGCCTTTTGTGACCTCAGGACATCCCAAAGTGTTTCACAGCCAGTTAAGTACTTTTTGAAATTTGGTCACTGTTGAAATGTAGGGAAACGTGCCAACCAATTTATGAACAGCAAGGCCCCACAGACAGCAATGGGATAAATAACCAGATAATCTGTTTTAGTAATTTTGGTTGAGGGATAAATATTGGCCAGGACACTAGGAGATTTCCCCTGTTCCTCTTCAAATAATGTCATGGGATTTTTTTTTACATCCGCCTAAGGGCAGACCAAGTGTCTCTTTAGTGTCTCATCTGAAAGAAGGCACCTCCGAAAGTGCAGCAGTCCCTCAGTACTGCATTGGAGGATTGGCCTAGATTATGTGATAACATGGAGCGGGGCCTGAACCTTCTGACTCATAAAGCGAGAATGCTACCACTGAACCAATTATTCAGAAATTCTACCAGTCTTGGCTGTGTATTTGTTTTAATGGCCTGCTGTGGTTCACTCCCTTTTGCTTTGCTTTACTCTTTGCTGGAGTCCACTTTGCTTCCAGCTATCAGCTTTCTGGGTGTTTTCACGTGATGTTTTCAGTTGAACTCTTAAATGTTGAAATATTTACATTGATCGCAATCTAACAACTTGTCATGCACAGTTCATTACATAATGCATACTTCATGTGGAGAATATACATATTGGTGCTGAGTTCCTTTTGACTTCCATTTAGTTAGGAAGGGCATTTTCAATTTATAAATATGGTTACTGATGGTAAATAGCAGTGATGAATAATGTGATCTGGGGACTGCTTGCATTTTGCTTTCGTCTTGTTTTGGTCCTCAGACTTGCTGTTTCGTGGCCCTTCATTCGTGGCCTACTTCATTGCAAGATGTGACTGATCTGGAGCTCAACACTTCCTCCTCTGCAGAAAAGAATGCTGTAAAAAAACCAGTGGTTATCCCAGCATCTCTTTTCATAAGGGAGCGGTCACTACAGTGACTCCCCTTCCCAGAACAAAATGAGTAAAATAATTTTTCAGTTGTAAACTTGTATAAATATTGACCTACGGTATAGCATGTTGAAACATTCATGGGACTGGTACTGGAGAAAACTTGGGGATGTAGCTGTTGAAAGTAAGATACTGGAATTCCTTAACCAAGAAAACTACACTTGATGCTAGATGACAAAGGAATTCATTGTAATTGTGTATTACTTGAATAAGGGTTGTGCTTATTGGATATCATTTTCTAGAAATCTCAAACCATAGAATATGAATTCACTTTGTGTTAACTTGGGCGACGGGTACAATTATAGTTGTGTAGAATCAAGCTGATGCTTGAGCTATGGAAAACACAAGTTGTGAATAAAGCTGCTTGTCACTAAAATGGCCTGGTCCCTTGTAATTCTGAGGGTTAATTTTTGGGAAACTTTGAATTGCTGGCCAGTTTCCTCCTTTGCCAAGAGGGCAGCTCTTGTCGCCTTCAACAACAACTTGCATTTATAACATAGTAAAACATCTCAAGGCGCTTCACAGAAGTGATTATCAAACAAAATTTGACACCGAGCCACAGGAGATATTAGGACAGGTGACCAAAAAGTTGGTCAAAGAGGTAGGTTTTAAGGAGCGTCTTAAAGGAGGAGAGGTTTAGGAAGGGAATTCGAGCTTAGGGCCTAGGCAGCTGAAGGCATGGCCGACAATGGTGGAGCGATTAAAACTGGGGATGTGCAAGAGGCAAGAATTGGAGGAGTGCAGAGATTTTGGGGTGGGGGAGTGTTGTAGGGCTGTTTGAGGCTAGAGATAGGGAGGGGTGAGGCCATGGAGGGATTTGAAAACAAAGATGAAGATTTCAAAATTGAGACGATCCCGAACCAGGAGCCAATGTAGGTCAGCAAGTACAGGGGTGATGGGTGAATAGGACTTGGTGCGAGTAACGATGCAGGCAACAGAGTTTTAGATGAGCTCAAGTTTATGGCGAGTGGAAGATGGGAGGCCAGCCAGGAGAGCATTGGAATAATCAAGCCTACAAGTTGCAAAGGCATGGATGAAGGTTTCAGCAGCAGCAGAGATGGGCAAGGTGGAAGTAGGTGGCGATGGAGCGGATATGTGGTCGGAAGCTCATCTCTGGGTCACATAGGACACCAAGGTTGCAAGCAGTCTGGTTCAGCTTCAAACAGTGGCCAGGGAGAAGGATGGAGTTTGTGGTGGGGACTGAAGAAAATAGCTGCAGCTTTCCCAGTATTTAGTTGGAGGAAATTTTTGCTCATCTCGGACAAGCAGCGTGACAAAGGAGGGGTTGAGAGATGTGCCGGTGAGGTAGAGTTGCATGTCGTCAGTGTACATGTAGAACCTGACGTGTTTTCAGATGATGTCGCTGAGGGGCTGCTTGTAGGTGAGAAATAGGAGGCCAAGGATAGATCCTTGGGGAACTCCAGAGGTAACTGCGGGAGCAGGAAGAGAAGCTATTGCAGGTGATTCTCTGGCTACGACTGGATAGATAAGATTGAAACAAGGCGAG
Organism: Heptranchias perlo; assembly: GCF_035084215.1. Classification (NCBI taxonomy): domain Eukaryota; kingdom Metazoa; phylum Chordata; class Chondrichthyes; order Hexanchiformes; family Hexanchidae; genus Heptranchias; species Heptranchias perlo. The sequence continues at coordinate 12,697,834 of NC_090337.1, forward strand.
GGTGAGCGCAGTCCCACCCAGCTGGACGACGGAGGAGAGGCGTTGGAGGATGGTGTGGTCAACTGGGTCAAAGGCTGCCATCAGGTCGAGAAGGATGAGGAGGGATAGTTTACCACAGTCACGTAGGATGTAATTTGTGACTGATAAGGGATGTTTCAGTGCTGTGGCAAGGGTGGAAACCTGATTGGAGGGATTCAAACATGGAGTTGCGTAAAAGATGGGCACTGATTTGGGAGGTGACAACACGTTCAAGGACTTTGGAAAGGAAAAGGAGTTTGGAGCTCGGACGGTCGTTTGCAAGGACAGAGGGGTCAAGGGTGGGTTTTTTGAGGGGGGTGATGGCAAGCTTGAAGATGGCTTTGTGATGAGGGATGACAGCCAAGCTGGAATGGTCTGCCAGGTTTGTGTGCCTACCTATTGTCTGGACTTGACAGATGATGTAGGAAATGACTTTGCTACCTCTACTTAAAGTTAAGCTGGAGCTAGAACCTGCTAGCTTATCATCTAATGGTGGCAAAGGGTTGGAAACTGTTCAGTAGAAAGCCTTTACTTGAATCTACTTTGGAGTAAATGAGAAGTGATGCAGCATTGTGAAGGTCATTAGGGAAATAAAGCCGGATCTACAAGGGTGCACATTACATAAAAATAATTATCATCTGGTTAAAATCTGTCTTCACTTCTGGTTGAAAGGGTTCCTTCGGGCTAGTGCCAATGACTGAGTCTAATGCTCTTCAACATGCCTGTGAGGATATCCTCATGGTCTGGAGTGAGTTGGTGTCTGACCCAATTGGTCATAATAAGGAGCTATGTATGGAGATTGGGAAGCCACTAGAATTTCATGCACAGCTGTAAGACCTAATGAACCAGTTTGTTAGGCAAAAGTGGAAATGGATGCTGTCTTGTGCCCCATAGGATTTGGGGGGGTGGGGTGGTTGCAGCACACAAACACATTAGTGTTGTCCCTCACATCCCAAGATTACCGGTGCATAGTACCAATCTGCTCAAGCCAAGTCACTGCCCCCTACCTTCAGTGCTATATAACTGTGAGTGTGACATTTGGTGTTCTTTTTATGTTCATTTATTCAATAGTACAGTAGTGGTACTGTGCCACTGAATATACTTGAACAAAAAAGAACACTTGATGTCTTAACTTTGCGAGTAGGATGAGACTGTTTGCTAGTACTGTGCTATTTATGTTACTTTCTGTCTTGAGCTATGTTATCCAGGAAAGTGAAATTTGTTCTATTGCAAAGGACTGTTTCTTAAAGAGGAGCACGCATGGGACGTGAATCTCCGAAGGGCGTCGTAGCGAAAAGTAGTTTGGAAACTTCTGCCCTAGCTAATCACAGGATGGCAAGCATGGATTGTATTCATACTGAATTTCTAAAGCTGCTTTTAGGATGGGAGCCTATGGTAATTTGAGATCCGTGCTGAGAGCTGCACTTGAGGTTGGGGAATGTGCAATGGTGTTTCAGGGCACAGTTGTGGTTTCTATCCAAAGAGGAGGATCCTGGAGAGACCAAATACCCCTGGGGAATCTCTTCACAATCATTGGATCTTGAAGTGGTTATTTAGAGGTATGAATGTTGAATGCTGCAGAGCAATTCAAAAGGCTGGATTTTGCTTTTCAGGAATGTTTAAATCAAATTGTGGCTTTGTTTGCAATTATAGATATATATTGGAGGGATTGATAAGAAAATGCATGAGGTCTTGACAGTTTGGTTCTGTTTGGACACAGTTACTAAGGGTGAAGGGTGCTTTTGGTCCTAGTTCAGATTAGGTATACAAGATGTGTATTCAAAGTTCCAAACTCAATCCTAGGAAGGCAATGAAATAACTTAACGTTGCCGCGTGTGCAAGATCAAGGACCGAGCCTCAGGTGAATTGAGGCAAAAAGGGAGGGCTCTTGCCTACATTGACTTCTTCCTTTGTCCTGAAGGCAGAGTCGGCCTCCTAGTGGGAATATTTCTTTGCCAAAACTCCTCACATGAGAGTTTGAGTTAAGCAGTTGGTGACCAGTATTTGAATATTCATGTTCACAAATGACCATTTGACAGACTAAAGGAGTTTCTGTAGAGATTTGCTTTCATTGGTATTTAACTTGATCCACAATATATTTGTACTTGCAACGTGCCTGCCTGCATGAAATGTTGCTCTGCTAAGTACCGAATCATTTGTTCAACTTGAAATTACACAGGATAAGCACTGTTGTATTGTTAGCTTGGCTCAGTTCGTAGCAGAAGGTTGAGAGTTCAAGCCCCATTCTAGAGTTTGTATGCATAATGTAGGCTGATACTGCAATGCTATAATGTAGTGCTGTGTCGGAGGTTTTTGTCTTTCGGATGAGCCGTTAATTGAAGGTCCATCTGCCTTTTGAGGTTAATTTGGATCCCGTGGTATTATTCGAAAATTGGGGAGATGTGTGTCCTGGCCAACATTCCTCAACAATGCCACCAAAAATTTGGTTAAGTGGTCCATTTCTCACTTCATAGAATCATAGGTTACAGCTCAGAAGGGGGCCATTCGGCCCATCGAGTCCGTGCCGGCTCTATGCAGAAGCAATCCATCTAGTCCACACCCCTACCCTATCCTCGTAGCCCTGCAGATTTTTTCCTTTTGAGTACTTAACCGGTTCACTTTTGAAAGCTATGATTGAATTTGCCTCCACCACTGCCCTCTGGCAATGCATTCCAGATTCTAACCATTCGCTGTGTTTATTAAAAAAAAGTTTTTCCTCATGTCACCTTTGTTTCTTTTGCCATTCACCTTAAATCTATGTCCTCTGATTCTCAACCCTTCTGCCGAGGGGAACAGTTTCTCTCTACCCTTTCTAGACCCGTCATGATTTTGAACACCTATATCAAATCTCTCAACCTTCTCTGTTCCAAAGTAAACAACCCCAGCCTTTCCAGTCTATGCACATAACTGAAGTCCTTCATTCCTGGAATGATTCTAGTAAATCTCTTCTGCACCCTTTCTAAGGCCTTCACATCCTTCCTAAAGTGCAGGGCCCAGAACTGGACACAATACTCCAGTTGTGGCTGAACCAGTGTTTCATAAAGGTTCATCATAACTTCCTTGGTTTTGTATTCTATTCCTTCTATTTATAAAGCCCAGGATCCTGTATGCTTTTTTAACCACTTTCTCAACCTGCCTTGCCACTTTCAACGTATTGTGCACATATACCCCTAGATCTCTGTTCCTGTACCCCTTTTAGAATTGTCCCCTCTAATTTATATTTCCTTTCCTTGTTCTTCCTACCGAAATGTATCACTTTGCATTTTCCTGCATTAAATTTCATCTGCCACGTGTCTGCCCATCCCATCAGCCTGTCTATATCCTCTTGAAGTCTATCGCTATCCTCCTCAGTTCACTACACTTCCAAGTTTTGTCATCTACAAATTTTGAAATTATGCCCTATACACCCAAGTCCAAGTCAATAATATATATCAAGAAAAGCAATGGTCCTAGTACCGACCCCTGGGGAACACCACTGTTTACCTTCCTCCAGTCTGAAAAACAACCGTTCACCACTACTCTCTGGCTAAGTAACAGGAAACAGTTTTGTATCCATGCTGCAGCTGCCCCTTTTATTCCATGGGCTTCAATCTTGTGACAAGCCCATTATACGGCACTTTATCGAATACCTTTTGAAAGTCCATATACACCACATCCTGCATTGCCCTCATTGACTCTCTTACCTCATCAAAAACTCTCAAGTTAGTTGAACACGATTTGCCTTTAACAAATCCGTGCTGGCTTTACCTAATCAATCCACACTTGTCCTTGTGACTGCTAATTCTGTCCTGGATTATCATTTCTAGAAGTTTCCCCACCACTGAGGTTAAACTGACTGGCCAATAGTTGCTGGGTTTACCCGTACACCCTTTTTTGAATAAGGGTGTAACATTTGCAGTTCTCCAGTCCTCTGGTACCACCTCCTTATCTAAGGATGTTTGGAAGATTATGGCCAGTACCTCCACAAATCCTACTCTTACTTCCCTCGGCAACCTAGGATGCATCCCATCCGGACCGGGTGACTTATCTACTTTAGGTACAGCTAGCCTTTCTAGTAGCTCCTTTATCAATTTTTACCCTGTCCAGTATCTCAACTACATCATCCTTTTACTGAGACTCTGGCAGCAGCATCTTCCTTGGTAAAGGCAGATGCAAGGTACTTATTTAGTACCTCAGCCATGCCCTCTGCCTCCATGAGTGGATCTCCTTTATGATCACTAATCAGCCCCACCCCTCCCCTTACTACCTGTTTACATGCCTATAGAAGACTTTGGATTCCCTTTTATGTTGGCCGCCAGTCTATTCTTGTGCTATCTTTGCCCCTCTTATTTCCTTTTTCACTTCCCCTCTGAACTTTGTGTTCAGCCTGGTTCTCACTTGTGTTATCAATGTGACATCTGTCATATGCCCCTTTTTTCTGCTTCATCTTACTCTCTATCTCTTTTGTCATCCAGGGAGCTCTGGCTTTAGTTGCCCTACCTTTCTTGTGGGAATGTACCTAGACTATACCTGAACAATCTCCTCCTTTAAAGGCTGCCCATTGTTCAATTACAGTTTTGCTTGCTAATCTTTGATTCCAATTTACCCAGGCCCGATCAGTTCTCATCCCACTGAAATTGGCCCTCCTCCAAATGAGTATTTTTACTTTAGAGTGGTCTGTGTCCTTTTCCATAGCTATTCTAAATCTTATGATATTATGATCGCTGTTCCCTAAATGTTCCCCCACTGACACTTTCTCTACTTGGCCCGCCTCATACCCTAGAACCAAGTCCAGCAATGCCTCCTTCCTCGTTGGGCCATAAACGTACTGGTCAAGAAAGTTCTCCTGAACACACTTCAAAAATTCCTCCCCTCTTCGCCCCTTATTATTACTATCCCATTCTATTTTAGGATAGTTGAAGTCCCCTGTTATTACTACTCTATGGCTTTTGCACCTCTGTAATTTCCCTGAAAATCTGCTTCTCTATATCCTTCCCACTAGTTGGTGGCCTATAGAATACACCCAGTAGAGTAATGGTACCTCTATTGTTTCTTAACTAACCAAAAAGATTCTGTCCTTGACCCCTCTAGGACACCCTCTCTCTTTCTCCAGCACTGCAATATTCTCCTTAATCAATACTGCCATCCCGCCCCCCTTTCTTTCCTTCCCTATCTTTCCTGAACACCTTGTATCCAGGAATATTTAGTACCCAGTCCTGCCCTTTTTTGAGCCAGGTCTCTGTTATTGCCACATCATGTGGCTAATTGCGCAGGCAGCTCTCTAACCTTGTTTAGCATGTTTTGTGCATTTACGCACATGTACTGTAAACCTATCCTTGACTTGTACTCTCAGTCTGATCCCACCTAATACTGAACTATTTCCTACTCTAGTGCTACCTTTATCTCCCAATCCTTTGTGCACTTGTTTCTCCTTCCCCCTGCCAAATTAGTTTAAACCCTCCCCCACAGCACTAGCGAACCTCCCCACAAGAACATTGGTCCCAGCTCCGTTGTGGTGCAACCTGTCCGGCTTGTACAGGTCCCAATGCCCCAGGAATTTAAAACCCTCCCCCCTGCACCATCTCTCCAGCCACGCATTCATCTGCTCTATCCTCCTATTTCTATACTCACTAGCGGGTGACACTGGGAGTAATCCGGAGATTACTACCTTTTAAGGTCCTGCTTCTTAATCCCTTTTCTAACTCAAAATCTGTCTGCAGGACCTCATGCATCTTTCTACCTATGCCGTTAGTACTGATATGGACCACGACCTCTGGCTGTTGACCCTCCCCCTCCAGAATGTTCTGCAGCCACTCTGACATCCTTGACCCTGGCACCAGAGAGGCAACGTACCATCCGGGAATCATGTCAGTGGCCGCAGAAACGCTTGTCAGTTCCCCTAACTAGAATCATAGAAAGCTACGGCACCGAAGGAGGCCATTTGTCCCATTGTGTCCGTGCTGGCCGAAAAAGAGCTATCCCACTTTCTAGCACTTGGTCCGTAGCCCTGTGGGTTACGGCACTTCAGGTGCACATCCAAGTACTTTATAAATGAATTGAGGGTGTCTGCCTCTCTATCTCTTTCAGAGAGTGTTCTAGACCCCCACCATCGTGTGGGTGAAAAAATTTCTCCTCAGCTCCCTTCTAATCCTTCTACCAATTACTTTAAATCTATTCCCCCAGTTATTGACCTCTCTGCTAAGGGAAATAGGTCCTCCCTATCCATTCTATCTAGTCCAGTCATAAATTTATATACCTCAATTAAATCTCCCTTCAGCCTCCTTTTGTTCCAAAGAAAATAACCCCAGCCTATCCAATCTTTTCTCATAGTTAAAATTCTCCAGCCCTGGCAACATCCTCATAAATCTTCTCTGTACCCTCTCTAGTGCAATTACATCTTTCCTGTAATGTGGTGACCAGAACTATGCACAGTACTCAAGCTGTGGCCTAACCAATGTTTTACACAGTTCTAGCATAACCTCCCTGCTCTTATATTCTATGCCTTGGCTAATAAAGGAAAGTATCCCGTATGCCTTTTTAACCACCTTATTTACCGGTCCTGCTACCTTCAGGGATCTGTGGCCCTGCACTCCAAGGTCCCTTTGTTCCTCTACACCTCTAACTATCCTCTCATTTATTGTGTACTCCCTTGCCTTGTTTGTCGTCCTCATGCATTACCTCATGCTTCTCCAGATTGAATTCCATTTGCCACTTTTCTGCCCACCTGACCAGTCCATTGATATCTTCCTGCTGTCTACAGCTTTCCTCCTCACTATCAACCACACGGCCAATTTTTGTATCATCTACAAATTTCTTGATCAAGCCCCCCCACATTCAAGTCCAAATCATTAATATATACCACAAAAAGCAAGGGACCTAGTACTGAGCCTTGCGAAACCCCATTAGAGACAGCCTTCCAGTCACACAAATGCCGGTCAACCATTGTCCTTTGCTTCCTGCCACTGAGCCAGTTTTGGATCCAATTAGCCCCTTTCCCTTGCATCCCATGGGCTTCTACTTTTTTGACCAGTCTGCCATGTGGAACCTTGTCAAAAGCCTTGCTAGAATTCATGTACACTACATCAGAGGCGTTACCCTCATCGACCCTCTTTGTTACCTTCTCAAAAAATTTAATCAAGTTAGTCAGACGTGACCTTCCCTTAACAAATCCACGCTGACTGTCCTTGATTAACCCGTGTCTTTCTAAATGATGATTTATGCTGTCCCTCAGAATCAATTTGAATAACTTGCCCACCACCGAGGTTAGACTGACTGATTAGTCTATCTAATTACTCGGTCTATCTCTTTCTCCCTTTTTAAACAACGTTAGCAGTCCTCCAATCCTCCGGCACCATGCCTGTAGCCAGGCAGGATCGGAAAATGGTTAGAACCTCCGCTGTTGAGTACAAATGCAGTTGCCAGCACTTTGGACGTGAGGTGGCCATTCTGACAGGCACAAGTTGACCTCCTTGTAGATGTACTTCACATATTAAACTACTAAGTGAAGTCTTTGGAGAGAGAATGTCTTGAAGGTGTCCCTCTGCTGGCATCTATGATTTTCTTTTGTGATTTTAATTAGTTTGGGTGCCTCAACATTAACACCATGCTTGGTTTTGGTTGAAGCAGATGGAAAAACAGCTGGTTGTCTAGTGCAACACGCGATACTGGATACCTTCCAGGAAGTGTTTTTATAAAGTTGTAGTGAAGTATTTTCCTCAGAACATAAGATGGGATGTACTTTTCATCTAGTTGTATTTCCTTTTTGACTTCCTATATAATCCTTGCATCTTGTACTGTAACTGGGAACTTGAATCTAGCAGAGATTCCTTTATGGACTTGATTTTATAAAGCTCAAACAACTTGAGCTTTTGTGCACATTCTACTGTCTGTCCTTTTTTAGGAGGATAATATGAGGAAAACCTCAGCCACCCCTGGTACTAGTGGAAGACCTAGTAGTGGTGGCACAGTTTGCCGACAAGGTTTTCATCTGATGCAGGAGTGTTGAGACTGCTTACTTCGCTGAGATTTTTGTCATTGGAGTGATTTCTTGGAATAAGGAGGGCTCGAGTTAGAGATTCATTCTTGCAAACCATAGAGCCTGCATTTCATCTAAGAAAATAGATGTTCCTGCTCTTAGTTTGAAATCTCAAAAGCCTATTGCAACGGGAAGATTAAAAACCAATCAAAATTGAAGTCTGCCCCAGATATATTCTCGGGTTGGTGTGGTTGGTCTCCTGCAAGCAGGTGCTATGTCACTGAGTTACATCAAGTCTATAGCACAAGAAACAGGCCATTTGCCGCAACCTGTGTCGCTACTTTTAGTGATTTATGTATCTGTACCCCGAGATCCCTTTTGCTCCTGTACACCATTTAGACTTATTATCCAAGCAATATGTGGCCTCCTTATTCTTACCAAAATGCACCACCTCACACTTGTATATTGAAATTCATTTGCCAATTAGATGCCAATTCAGCAATTTTATTAATGTCGTCTTGCATTTTAACACATTCTTCCTATTGTATTAACTACACCCCCCACTTTTGTGTTGTCTACAAATTTTGCAATTGTATTTCCTATTCTTGAGTCCAAATTGTTGATGTAAATTGTGAACAGTGGTCCCAGCACCGACCCCTGTGGAACACCATTTCCCACCTTTTGCCATTCTGAATAGCTAACCTTAACCCCCACTCTGTTTTGTAGCCAACTTGCTATCCATTCTGCTACCTGTCCCTTTACTCCACATGTTCTGACCTTAGTTATGAGTCTACAATGGTACCTTATGAAAGGCTTTTTGAAAATCCAAATACGTTACATCTACTGCATTACCCTTGTCTACCCTTTCTGTTACTTCAAAGAATTCAATGAGGTTGGTCAAACATGACTTTCCCTTCTGAAATCCATGCTGACTATTTATTTTCATTTTCTAGATGTTTTTCTATTATTGAGTAAAGATTCCATTATCTTTCCTACCACCAATGTTAAACTAATTGGTCTATAGTTCCCTGGACTTGTTCTATCTCCCCTTTTAAATATAGGAATAACATTAGCTGTCTGCCCATTCCCTTGCGCTGTTTTTTTTCTAATGAATTTTTATATATATGTAATAGTGCCTGAGCTATCTCTTCCCTAACTTCTTGTCATATGTGTGGATGCAATCCATTCGGACCAGGGGTTTTATCCTCTCTGTTTGTTTATTAATTATCTTTTTTCCCCCTTCCCCCTTCTATCTTAAGTGTCTTTATACCATTTTTGATCTCTTCTAATCTCATACCCACCACCTTAGTCTCCCTGGTGAATACTGAGGCAAAGTAACTATTCAATATTTCTGCCATTTCGCTGTGATTACCTGTGAGTTTATCTTGTGTGTCCTTTGGTGGCCCTATCCTGATTTTTCTTTTGTTGATTGTGTCTGTAGAATACTTCACTTTTTATATTCCTTGATCATTAATTTCGTTGTTCCTCTCTGCTTTCCTAATTGTTTTTTGACATCCTTCCTAACCTCTTTGTATTCCCTTTTGTCATCCTCTCCTTTACTTTCTATGTACATAGAGTATGTCTTTTTTCAATTTTAGCCTTCTTTATTCATCCATAGTGTTTCATTATTGGCTAGTTTGGTTTTAGAGGATTATATTTCTCCTGAACTCTTGATCACCGTTTTAAATATTTCCCACTGCTGTTCTACTGTCAATTTTTTTTTCCAGTTTGCCTTCCCTAGTTCCATTCTCATCCCCATAAAACTAGCTTTATTCTGATCTATTATTTTGGTCTTTTGTCTTGTCTTTTTCAATCATTATTTTAAACTATTTTATGATCGCTATTGCCTAGATATCCCCTATGCTAACTTGCTCCAGTTCATTTCCCATTACTAGATCCAGCAGAGATTACTTGCTTGGGCTTCTCACATACTGGGTAAGAAAGGAGTCATGTACACACTTTCTTAAAAACTCCATTCCCTTATCTCTTGCCAGTTTATTTAGGGGTAGTTGAAATTTCCCATGATGATTATTCATTTTTTTTCCTCATTTCATAGATTTGCCTACATATTTCTTCCTCTACTTTCCTTCCACTGTTAGGCGTTCTGTAGAATCTGCCTATTAATGTGATCGATCCCTTCTTATGCTTTGTCTCAATTCATTTGGATTCCGTTTCTATATTATTACTTATGTCCCTTTTTTTTCTATTGCCATTGTTATCTCTAATTAGTACAGCTACTCCACCCGCACCCCCCTTTCTTCCTTATCCTTTCTAAATGTTATAGAACATTTAACTGCCACTCCCGTTCGTGTTCTCTCATTTTATTTTGCAGCAAGCGAACGTAGAGAAACAGATTTCGCCTTACTTAAAACTCACTTCAGTTCCTCCTCACCACAAAGAAAATAATAAGCCACCCCATATTGTCTCAGTAAGTGGACTAAGCACTCTGTTTTCCTTTCTGGTCAGGCCCTAGATGAAATCTGACTTTTAAAAAATTTCAAGCCTAGGTCCTGACCTGCTTGTACTAGCTCTTAACCAACTGACCGTAAACATGTCCCTTTGGTTCTTTTAGTCTAGTGAACAGGAAGGCTTGACCCATGACTCCATCCCTGTTAAGGCATTGACCAGTAAATCTACCAGTTAAACTGGATACTGCCCCTCTCAACGTGGACTCTGAAATGTAGATCCTGCGGAGCACATAAGGATACGACATTTCAATCCTAAAGCAAAATACTGTGGATGCTAGAAATCTGAAATAAAAACAGAAAAGGCTGGAAAAGCTCAGCAAGTGAGGTAGCATCTGTGGAGAAAGAGTTAACGTTTCAGGTCAAAGACCTTTTAGTCAGGACTAGAAGATGTTAAGAGTTAAAGTTTTTAAACAAGTACAAAACCAGGGGAGGAAAGAGCAACAGGGAAGGTCTGCGATAGGGTAGAGGGCAAGAGTGATTAAATGACAAAAGGGATGATGTGTGCAAGGCAAGGAGGATGGTAATGGGACAAGTTAAGAAACATAAGATTGGTCCAGCACGACTCCACCACCAAACACATCTTCCCCTGCCCTTTCAGCATTCTGAAGGGACCACTCCCTCCGCAACACCCTGGTCCACTCTTCCACCACCCTCAACACCTGCCCTCATCCCCACGGCACCGTCCCATGCGAGCACAGGAGAAGCAACACCTGCCCTTTCACCATCTCCCTTTCCACTGTCCAGGGCCCCAAGCACTCCTCTGGGTGAAACAGCGGTTCACTTGTACTTGCAATTTAGTATACTGTATTCGCTGCTCACAACGCGGTCTCCTCTACATTGGGGAGACCAAATGCAGATTGGGTGACTGCTTTGCTGAACACCTCCGTTCTGTCCACAAGCATGACCCTGACCTGCCGGTTGCTTGATATTTTAATTCAGCGTCCCACTCCCACTCTGACCTCTTTGTCCTTGGCCTCTTCCAATGAAGCTCGAGGAACAGCACCTTATCTTTTGTTTAGGCAAGTTACAACCTTCTGGACCCCACGTTGATTTCAATAACTTCAGATTGTAACCACTGCTCCCATTTTTAAATTTTGTTTTGTTGGACTGGAGTGGCTGGTTATGGTTCTGCTATTGCCATTTACAGCTTATCTAGATTGATCGTTTGTTTCTTAACCTATCCCATTACCACCCTCCTTGCCTTGTACCATCATTGTCATTTAATCACTTGTCCTCTACCCTATTTCACACCTTCCCATTTTGTTCTTTCCTCCCCTTCCCCTCCCTTCCCTGCCTCTGTACTTGATTAAAAACTTTAACTCTAACATCTTCCATCGACCTGAAACATTAACTCTGTTTCTTTCTCCACAGATGCTGCCTCACATGCTGAGCTTTTCCAGCACTTTGTTTTTATTTCAATCCTAACATTGTGAATGCTTCCTAGGATGTGTTTTAACAAACCCGCGTTATCTGAGGCCACGTAGAAAGACTGCTCATCTGACTTCTGATCTGTATCCCAGCATGTGGCTGTCCTGTGAATCTAATCTCTTAACAAAAACTTAAAGACACTTTCTATTACAGCAAGCCTCTGGTTAAGTTTGGAAAGTGACAGTGACACTAACGTAGATTACATTAAGATGGGCTAGCTGGTATGCTGGTCTTTGGTGCTGTTCTGACTCTTGTACTTGCATGTTTTTTCTTATGATGCCTAATATGCACACCTTGTTAAATGTAGATCTGGGAGAAAACTTAGATCCAAAGGCAAACATTCCGGCACATGAATGGATTTGAACTTTGAACGGTCTAGTTAGCTGTTCCTCAAGGAGTACGTACACTGCTTATTACTTTGCAAATGGTGAGAATACCTCACATGGATGAATTCAGGAATTTGGTCATGTTGCATGAATAGTTTGCATTGTGGTAGGCTTATTCTATTCCCCTCTTTGCCCAAATCTTTTGAGTCTTTTTTGGTGAGACCCTGTTCGTCTTGGTGACCTTACAGAAGGGAGTAAATTGTTTGGGTCACAGACCTTGCAGTTCTAAGCATCAAGTTCCATATGATTCTTCAGACAGGACCTATGGATGAGGGTGGAAGATCAAATATGACTGATTCATAGGCCTTGGAGTCTTGGAAGATCCAGTCTAGCCAAATGAGTTTTACTTCTATTGTGAAATAGAATTCTGAAAGATGGCCTGATAAATGAAGTGCTTTATTAAGAAACCCAAAATCCAATATAAAAGTTGTCCAGTCCTGTTTACAGATGCTGCTTAATCGGCCAATTTAACCTTAAGTTGACTGCTTCATGAATGCTAATCCATTTCTGGCAGGAATTCATTTGTTTTCCATGCTCCTTCATAAAAGGTGCATGGAAAACTTTAAAAAGGCAAAAACTGACTAGTGCTAGAATTTCAAGGTGTACAGGTATCATTTTTGTACTATATCCAATTGAATTGTAAAGCAGTAGTTATGTATTTTCCCCAAATTTTGGTTGGGTCTGGAGAGCATTTTAATGCTGAAATTATAAAATTCAGCAGGTCGGTACAGTTTTGTAATAGAATATGACATCAGATGCAATTTTTATGCTTTAATGCATAATTTCTGAATAGAAGCAAATGGGTGGGAGGAGAATCAGGTGCAAAACTAGTGGAGGCCAAAGCTCGGAAGAGAAGGGCCCTCTGGTCAGTTAGAGGAAACCATCCCTAGTAGGTCAAACTTTATTTAGCTTTGTGACAACCCACCCTCTTGAGTAGCCATATTCCATTACCATTCTAGTCATGTAGCCAGAATTGAAATAATTAGAGGCTTCCAGTTTGAGATTGTTTTAATTTCTTAGATCACCACACAGCAACAACCAGAGCTCCAGTAAGATTGCCAGAGTTAGAGGTGGTCTTTACTGGGCAGAAATTTCAAGGAGGGTAAAGACCCTCTTTCAGTGGACCCCATAACCATTTTGAGGTAATAGCGTTATGTACTAGTGGCAACATCTCACTAATCACCATAGGAGCAATTTGAGGTAAATTAAAGGATATTAAGTATGATTGATTTTTGCTCTTTCTCCACTGACTATTTCAATATATGTTGCCTCACTTGGTGTGTGTACACATTGGTATTTGTGCCCACATGTTGAAATAATCAACTTCATGCTTTTGTACATTTCTTCCTTTTTACCTTGACTAGCATGTGGATAAGACACCTTTAAGTTTGCAGTCGGCTGTCTGCATCTTAACTACACAATCAACAAACTACTTGCTGAAATGATCTGCCCTAGTGCTACTTGTAAAACTTGTTTTCACTCAACATAGTCTTGGATTTGTCTGCTTAGGATATTTGGTCTTTACAATCCTATATACAGATTCAGTACCCTATTTCCTATTTGCATGTGGACTTGAATGAGATATATTAGATTACTTTGTATCCTCATTCTGTGAATGTAGCGTTCACCTGAGAGGTCCCATCCATCTGCTCCCTTCGTTCAGAGCTGGTGTTTCACATGCAGCTTGACAAAGCCTTGTGCAGTAATGAAGAACACTTGTTGCATAATGCCAAATCTCGATACACAATTCAAAATATAAGGAAAGCTTTTATACAATAGACTGCTAGTGAAGAAAATTCACTTGTTGATCAAATGAGGGACTTGTAATCATTCTCTCTGGCTGCATCCTCAAGCTTTGCCGCCCACTCACCCAGCTTTTAACATGCAGATCTGAGCTCCACAGAGCAGCAATATCATGGCAGTAGAAATTTAAGGATTCTTTCTTGCTTAATAGTTTTCCTTTGTTATTTTGTAGTTTTATTTGGATTTTTAATTTTTTTTGCTAGATATAAACTTGACTGGCACCACTGTTCCAGGTAAACTGTGTATGTTTTGTAGTGTTTGAGCTCTACTTTTTGGCATATTGCCAAAAAGTACTGATTCATTGCAGTACATAGTCATTTAAATTTTGCTCAATACAAAATGCCTGCAACGCTCTGGTGCCTATTTCATCATCATTTTAGTCCATTGAGCCTGCTTAAATCCTAATGCTGCTAGGATTTATAAATGAAAAAAATTGCTGGAGATCAATCAAGTTCCAGAATGTTGACTAGATTACCTAGAACATTTAGTGGCTACATTCACATGTAAAGTTTGGCCTCGAGTTCCTGGAGGGCTAACCTTTTGGTCTTGATTAAAACATATCAGTGTGCTTAATGCTTAGTCCTCGTAGATTGTAGCAATTTATAAAGGTATGTTGTAATGTGATTCAAGTCAGCCCTGGCAGGATTGGCACAAATGCACTGCAGTAGAAGCTCTCAACACCTTTTTGAAATTTTCTTTGACAGCCTCAAGAAATAGATGTGGTGGTTGGAAAAGATCGTCAAAGTTTCTTCACCAATGGCTTGGTCCTGGGAGGAAAGAAGTGCTCTGTTATCAGAGATAGCCTGTTTGTTGAAGGTGACTGCACAATGGACATCAGGACAAAGAGCCAATCTGGAGAACCAACGTACAATGTTGCTGTAGGCAGAGCTGGCAAAAGTAAGTAATGCAGATTTAGTATGTGTATTTGTTCAAATATTTTGTTTTAATTGCTACTTTCCCCTCACATTTTGTTTAAGATGTGAAGAAATTGGGTTAAATGGGTTTTTGTTTAGTTTGTTTTTACAGATTGTGTAAGGTTTCATCAACTTAAGTTTATTACTCTGTACAAGAGTGTAGATAGTGATAAAGGATATAGGGAAAAAAAACATGTTGCAGGTTTGCCCATTCCACTGTTAATATGGGTTTAGTTATAAGTGCCCAAGTTTTACTTTTTTTTGTTAAACACAGCTATCCTATCTATTTTCATTCTCCTTTTTGTTGAAGTAGGGGAAGCTGTCCAGGCAAGCTTGATATGTTGATCACACAGAGGAAACTTTTATTCTGTATCATGCCTGTGCTGTACCTGACTTGAGTGCTTGATGTCGGTAGCAATAAAGCAGACAAACACTCCCCAGTGCTTGTAACCCCCTCCTATAAAAATTATACTAACTGAAGTTACCATACCACATATAACAAAAATTGCATTTTGGCAACTCTTTCTGAAATCTGTTTGTTAAAAAAATTCAAATCCTTTAGTCCTATTAGAATATTTAAATGCTTTTGTTATAATGGAACATTTAAGTTAACAGTGTAATTTCATACAAATGTTATCATGCAATTTTATACAAATATCTATTCAGACTAGAAATTCAAAATTATCAACACACAGTGACTAGTTTTCTTATAAACTTGACTTTGTGTAGCAAATAAATTATAGATGTATAGGTGCACATATCCCAAACTAGGCTTAAAAGCTTGACCTGGCTGTTGTAACTCTGAAAATACTAATGGACAAATGTGTTCTTCCTTCAGACCTTTTTCTTACCCCTCCTCCCCTGTGGTTCTGCATTGGTACCTTGCCTGAATGGCCAATCGTGTATTCAGTCCATCATAGCCAAGCTTGATCTTGTCCATACATGCGTGTCCAGCAACGATCACTGCATGGTGATCAGGAATAGGAATCTTGCTTGTGCCAGTTCTCCTTTTCCTTCCTCCACTAAAAAATAAAGTGCAGGAACATTAGTCAACAATGCACCCTCTAATTTTTTTTATTCATTCATGGGATGTGGGCGTCGCTGGCTAGGCCAGCATTTATTGCCCATCCCTAATAATGCTGTCCTAGTTCAGATTGGTAACTCCGCACAAACCAGAGATCAACTCTGAGACTGTCCTGGTATGTAATTTTGATTACTCCACATGGTGTTCTGATTTGAAAGACCACTGATCCCTTCAGATGTTCTTGAATGAGTGCCAGGAAATACTTCAGTAGAAAAAATATTCCAGTTTATGAATGTGGCAAAACAATAAAGTCCCTAATACATTAAATTTGGTACATATGTCATGCATTCTTTATTTGGATGCTACCATTTGACGTGTGTAGATGGTACCTCAATAGACTTGCCATGAAGTGAGCAGCTACTGTCACTACCTGTTAGAGCTTCAAAAGCTCCAATTCTCTAGGTTTCTGACTCGTCTTTATCTTATTTCTGCAGTTAAATTATTTTTACACTTTATTTTTTCCCTTTTCAGCCTCTTGCCACCTTTTCAGCTTTCTGCTCTTCCTCTTTTCCTCCACGCCTCTCCCCCCCCCCCCCCCCCCCCCCCCCCCAAACATCACCACCTACCTGGCGGAGGTGCGATAAAATGTTTAATTAAATTAGATTGCGGTCTACTCTTTACTCACTCCTGGGAGTCTAGAGTGCCCTTCTGAAGTTATTTTAAATTTTAATATATTTAGTGCTCTGCTGGTTTTGTGGATTAAATTTTGATCATCGCATAATATAAATGTTATCTAACAATTTGCCATAGGCCCATCTCAATGATGCTGGCTGCTACTTTGAACCCTCTGATGGCTCCACCACTTCCCCATCAGCTACTTCCTGGCTCTGCTGTATCTTTTTTAAAAAAAAATTAATTTCATACTGGAGCCATAGGCAACAATCTTGTGCTTCAGCTGAAGTTGCTTATGCTGGCTCTTGATGTTGCTCTCCTGGATGATGTCTCACTCTCCCTGCACGTATCGAGTCTAGCAACTTTTTATTATCCTTTTTCCCCATCCCCATTGTAGAGCTTACTCAACCTACAATGTCCTGAGGAAGGGAACCAACTATAGTTTCTACTGATTAAATCAAGTGAAATTCCACTACTATTATCCACACCATTTTCAATCTCACTATCCGTACCTATTCCATGAATGTCTCCTCCAATGTCTTGGCATCACAAACTTCTGTAGAGAACTTTATCCCTGCCCTTTTTTTCCAAAACCTTCAATGTAGTTCCAAGTATCCGCTACTTTTTATTGCGATTCACACACACCCGCTACTGCCGTAGACAGGAGTATAAAATTAGAGACATTGATAGAGTGGGCAAAACTGGCAGATGGATTTCAACTTGGGTAAGTATGAGGTCATCCATTTTGGACGAAGAAAGGATAGATCAGAGTTTTTATAAATAGTAAAAAGCTAGGAACAGTGGAGCTCCAAAGAGATTTGGGGGTCCATGTATACCCAGCAAAATGTGGTAGTCAGGTACAAAAAAAAAATCAAAGGCTAATGGCATGTTAGCCTTTATAACTGGAGGGCTGGAATATAAAGGGAAAGAAGTTTTGCTACAGCTATCCAAAGCCCTGATTAGACCACATCTGGAGTACTGTGTACATTTCTGGGCACTGCATCTTAGATAAGATATATTGGCCTTGGAAGGAGTTTAGCACAGATTCACCAGAATGTTACCAGGGCTGTAAGGGTTAAATCATCAGGAGAGAAGTTAGGAAACACTTCATACAACAGGTGGTAGAAGTGTGGAACACTCTCCCACAAAAAGCAGTAGATGCTAGCTCAATTAATTTTAAATCTGAGATTGATTGATTTTTGCTAGCCAAGGGTATTGAAATGTGGAGCTAAGGCGGATGGATGAAATTAGGATATAGATCAACCGTGATCTCATTGAATTGAGGAACAGGCATGAGGGACTGAATGGCCTACTCCTGTTCCTATATTGCTCCTGTCTTCAAAAAATTCATCTCCAGACTTGTAAGCAGTGCTGTGGATAATCTGCTTATATGCAGTGTTATTGTGTGGCCACACTTTTGGGATGTGGGTGTCGCTGGCAAGGCCTGCGTTTATTGCCTATCCCTAGTTACCCTGAAGTTAGCAGTGGGCTGCCTTCACGACCTATTGCAGTCAGTGTGGTGAAGGTTCTCCCACAGTGCTGTTGGTTAGGGAGCCAGGATTTTGATTGTGTCCATGAAGGAACAGCAATACATGTCTCTCACCATCCTGACTTGGACTTGGAAGTGATGGTGTTCTCATGGACTTGCTGCCCGTGGAGCTCGCGGGTTTGGGAGTTACTGCTGAAGAAGCCTTGCGTGTTGCTGCAGTGTCTCCTGTGGATAGTACTCGCTGTGGCTATTTGTGGAGGGGTGGATGTTTAGGCAAGTTGATGGGGTGCCAATCAAGTGGACTGGATGGTGTCAAACCTGTTGTAGCTGCACCCACCCAGGCAAGTGGGGAGTATGCCATCACACTCCTGACTTGTGCCTTGTAGGTCCTGGAGAGGCTTTAGAGAGCCACGTGAGCCACTCGCAGCAGAATACCTAGCCTCTGACCTGCTCTGGTAGCCATGGCATTTATGCGGCTGGTCCAGTTGAGTTTCTAGTCAATGATGACCCCCAGGATGTTGGTGGTGAGGGACTTGGCATTGGTAATGCCATTAAATGTCTTGGGGAAGTGGTTAGGCACTCTTGTTGGAGATGGTCATTGTGTGGCACGAATTTTACTTGCCACTTATCAGCCCAAGGCTGGATGATGTCCATGTTTTGCTGCATGCTGGCATGGCCTGCTTTGTTATTTGAGGAATTGTGAATAGAGCGGAACACTGTGCAATCATCAGCGAACAGCCCCATTTCTGACCTTATGATGGAGAGAAGGTAATTGGTGAAGCAGCTGGAGCTTAGGACACTGCCCTGAGAAATTCCTGTAGCAATGTCCTGGCCTCCAACAACAAGGCTGTAATAAGATCTGTAGCCAAGTGGTCCTAATGGAACCCAAACTGAGCATTGGTAGTTAAGTGACGCTTGATAGCACTTTGCTGATTGGGAGTAGATTGATAGGACAGCAATTGGCTGGGAGGATTAGTCGTTTTTTTTATGAATAGGACATACCTGGGCAATTTTCTATTTTGTTGGATAAATGTCACTGTTGTAGCTATACTGGAACAGGTTGGCTAGGAGCGTAACTAGTTCTAGAGCACAGGTCTTCATTGCAGTTGGGATGTTGTCTGCTCAGCTGTTGCTGTTTCCAGTGCACCCTGCAGTTTCTTGATGTCACATGGAGTGAATTGAATTGAATTGGCTGATGACTGACATCTGTGATGGTGGGAATCTCAGGAGGAGGCTGAGAAGGATCATCCACTTGGTACTTTTGATTGAAGATGGTTGCAAACGCTTCAGCCTTGTTTTATGCACTTGCTTTGCCACCGTTAGGGATGTTCGTGGAGTTAATTGCTGAATTGTCCACTGCCATTCATGATTGTGGCAGTGCTGCAGAGCTTTGATCTGATCCGTTGGAAGTGGGATCGCTTAGCTCTGTATGTAGCATGTGGCTTTCGCTGTTTAGAATGCGTGTAGTCATGTTGTAGCTTCACCAAGTTGGCTGTTCATTTTCAGGTACGCTGGTGCTGCTCTCGGCATGCTCTTCCACACTTCTCATTGAATCAGAGTTGGTCATGTGGCTTGATGGTGATGGCGGAGTATGGGATATGCTTGGCCATGAAATTACAAATTGCAGTGATATGCAATTATGCTGCTGATGACCCACAGCACCTCATGGTTGCAGCTTTGAGCTGCTAGATCTATTATGTCTCACTAAGCGTGGTGGTAGTTGTGCCACACCACACAATGGAGGATGTCCTCTGTGAAGACAGGACTTAGTCTGCACAAGGACTGTTCGATGGTCACTCCAACCAATGCTGTTTTACTACATTAAAGGTGCAATATAAATGCACGTTGTTATGAACAAATGCATCTGTAATAGGTAGATTGAAGACAAGGTCAAGTCGGTTCAGATGTCATACTTTGAGATGGAAAACCATTTTTGTTTTAATTATTGACATGGAGTCTGAAATATACAAGCAGTTAGAACTGTCTCCAATCTCTGTAGATGATTGGTAGCTACAGTTACCTAGATTTCCTATTTAGAGCAGTGACCTTAAAGGTGTAGACCAGGTTAACAGCTAGAATTGTACTTCAGACTACCTGTGAGCAACATCACAGAAAATCTGCTAGCATTTTTTTGCATCTAGTATGTTTTGTATGGTACTTTGTTACATACAAAAAAAATGTTTTTTAAATGAAACCAGTCACTTAATAATGGGTGCTTCCAGCTTGAAATTTAACTGATGCTTTCCAATCTGCACAGTTCCCTTGCCAAACAATATTTAAACTGTTTACTTAACTTTTAGACAGTAGCCTTAAGATAGAGGTTCATTTTAGCAAAAACATAAGCATCAACATTAAGCAGATATATTAATACATCACAAGGTATAATACATTCTTTATAAAACAGCATATCATCTAACTTGCTGCGAGCAGTCTTCCGTGATTTTCCCATCTCTCATTTAGCCATCATGCACTGTTTAATATAAATTTGTCTTTCTTAGTTCAAGGGGATATGGGGTAAGAGAAAGTATAAAGGAATTAAACTCACTCATTTGAATTGCAAACAACAAAATACAGGAGCCATAATGTCTACAGCCTTTTTAATTGGTCTTCCCACAAAATTAAGCCATGATTCTGATCTCAAGCCCCCAAGTAGCAATTAGCCTTTGAACTCGCTTGATCCTAGACTTGTAGTGTTAAGGGCATAAAGCTTCACCACAGCAACAGAAAAATACATTGTGTTAGATGGTATAATGTTCCTTTTGAAGCGCATCATCTGACTTGCCATAAGCAGCACTGTGGAGAAATAGGCTAGTATACAAGTATGCCCTTGTTCATGAAACTTCTCCAGTATTGCTCTGCAAATTTTAGTCACACTTAAAAAAAAACTACTATCGTGCACAAAGACCCCCAGCAACTGAAAATACCTTAGTTGATAACAGGAAGCAAATGGTCAGCTGGGTTACAATCTCACTTTTAAAAAAAAAACAAAGCCAGGCTTCTGACCTGCAGCCAGAACAATTAAACTGACTTCCCCCTGTTTCCTAGTAGCAGTTTAGATTTTGTGCCCTCAAAGGGACATAGTTCACCTTAGTAGAACGATACAAGTGCTTTAATTACATGATGTGGAGATGCCGGTGATGGACTGGGGTTGACAATTGTAAACAATTTTACAACACCAATTACATGGTATACCTGGTACACAATTACATGGTATACATGGTACACAATTACATGGTATAATGCTCCCAAGGACATAATCCAGTTGGCTTTGAGCAACGTTGCAGAAGATCTAGTATATTATAAAAAGGATATGCACATTTCCTGTCAGTGTTGCCCGTTTGATGGAATAATAGCAATCTTCTTGACTGGTATGTAAATTTCTTCCTACAATCTTGAGAGAAAGGAAGCCAGCTACTTGGAATGTAAATATTCTCCCACCAACAGTAAAAAAAAAACACTCCCACATTCTGTGGCCTATGACTTAAAAGGGGAAAAACAACAGACATTTCATCCAGGGTTCTAACTTCGAGCCAGAACAGCAGTTAACCTCCATCTCCCTGCATTCTTACAAACAATTATACTCTGACCTGAAGCTGTTTACTTACTATTAGAACTTGTGGTCTGAAAGGGACGCAGTCTTGCTTTTTGATTGTCTCCTTTTACTCCAAGGTCTAACTTTTGTAATGATCTGTGCAGAAAGTACATCTACTCCTGCTGATTGTCTTTAGAATAAGGACAGACTTTTGTTCCTAGTTGCATACCTGTGACAGAACTACTTTTTAATGTTTTGTCTGCTGCAGCTCTTCACCTTGTGAAGAAAATCTGTACTTGCTGTATTGCATTTCAGTTTTATTCAGTAGAATATTATTGAGTAAATATTTTGGCTGAGGCAGTTATAAATCTCGAACAAAAAAAAACCTGCTTTTTTTGTTTATCAACAACCTGATTGGCATGTTGGTTTTAAACAAAACTGCATATATTAATTATGTCTGATCAAGACATAGAATTTATATACCCAAACCATATTATTTTGCTGGCAATTAAATAAAACAAGAATGCTATTTCTCTAGGGCCTTGGTCAGGCCACATCTAGGATACTGTGTCCTGTTTTGGCCCCTCACTTGGTGGATTATATAAAGGCCCTGGAAAAGGTTCAGAGGAGGGCCACTTGATTAATATGTAGGTTAAGGATCCTCAGTTACCACAAAAGGCTAAGAAAACTGAGGTTCTTTACTCAAGTGTAGACTCCAAAGAGACTTAATTGAGGTATAATAATGAAAGGATTAGAATCTGTCCAAGTTGGATAGGTTATTCAAGCTAGATAGGTCGGACAGTGCCAGGGGACGTATGTATAAGTTATGTAACCAAAGAACAACAGCTTGCATTTATGTAACTCCTTTAACATAAAACATCCCACAGCATTTCACGGACGTAATCAAATAAAAAAAACTGACATTGAGCCAAAGGAGGAGACATTAGGAAAGGTGACCTAAAGCTTGGTCAGAGGTTTTAAAGAGCGTCTTCAAGAAGGAGAGAGGTTTAGGGAGGGAGTTCCAGAGCTTGGGGCCGAGGCAGCTGAAGGCACAGTCGCCAACTGTGGGGCGAACGAAGTTTGGGATGCTCAAGAGGCAAGAATTAGAGGAAGGTAGCGTTCTTGAAGGGTTGTAGGGCTTGAGGTGGTAGGATAGGGAGGGGTGAGACCATGGAGGGATTTGAACAGAAGGATTGTAAAATCAAGACTTTCGGGGGCTGGCAGCCAATGTAGTAGGTCAGCGAGCACAGGGGTGATGGGTGAACGGGCGTTGGTGTGAGTTAGGATACGGGCTGTAGAGTTTTGGATGAGCTCAAGTTTATAGAGGGTGGAAGATAGGTTGGCTAGGAAAGCAATGGAATAGTCTAGTCTGGAGGTAACTAAAGCATGGGTGAGGGTTTCAGCAGCAGATGGGCTGAGGCGGAGACAGGCAATATTACGGAGATGGAAGTAGGTGGTCTTGGTGATGGAGAGGATATGGGGTCGGAAGCTTAGCTCGGGGTTAGATAGGTTGCTGAGGTTGCAAACAGTCTGATTCAGTCTGAGACAGTGACCAGTGAGGAGGATTGAATTGGTAACGAGGGAAAGGAGTTTGTGGAGGGGACTGAAGATAATGGCTTGGGTCTTCCCAATGTTGGAGGAAATTTCTGCTCATCCAGTACTGAATGTCAGACTAACAGTCTGACAACAGATAGCAGAGAGGTAGAGCTGGGTGTCGTCAGCGTACCTGTGGTACGTGTTTTCGGATGATGTTGCTGAGGGGCAGTATGTAGATGAGAAATAGGAGGTGACCAAGTATGCTAGGTTGTACTTCCCTCAGAGTCAACAACCTCTGGAACAAGTTGCTAGCATGTGCAGGGAGTGCATTTGCTGCAAGCATTCAAAGGGGAGATGGATGAGTTCCCGAGTGGCTAACATCTGCATGTAGATTGTAGGTGGGTCACTGGGGGATTGTCACCATGGTTTTCTGGAGCTTGTTTGATTGTCTTTAGGGATTGGAGAGGAATTTTCCAGAGATTTTTTTTCTAAATTAGCGTATGGTTTTTTCACTAGCTTTTTACCGTTCCCAGGAGATGGTGGGGCAGGGAAGGTAAGATGGGGCTGATGGTGTGCAGAAGTTATTCCATGCTTGCATAGGACATGCTCAATGGACCAGCTGGTCTTTTGCTGCCCTTTGTTTTTGTATGTTCCTATTTACTCCTGTGCAAAGCTGCTAATGCTTTGCAAAGTATTTTCCTGCCTCATGAATTGCAACATACCAGCAACCAATAGAACCTTGCATCATTGTCAGACAAAATAGAAGTAAGTATTTGCAAACTGGCTTTTTGTGAGCAGTCCACAGAAACTCCGATCTAAAGATATGTATTTGAATTCGGTTGTTAAAATGTTTCCCATACCATCCACGTTCTTTTTAAAAACACTTGGCCTTCAATTCTCACTCCTAATCTGTTTTGCTTTCATTATTGCTTCTTGTGACCATGCCAATGAAAAACAAATTAAAATTCCACCTGTATCCCCTTCTAGGAAAGGGCACAATTGTCAGTGTAATTTTAAACTAACCACTTGGGTTAGTGTCCAACAACTGATTGGCTGGCTTAATTGGGAAGTGGATAGTCTGAGTCCTGCTATTTTAAGAACTTGATCTCGCTGACTTGTATTTGTGTTGAGCATGGCTTGTATCCTATAGTAGTTAGGAATTGGTCATATAATTACCTTGTTGATCAACATGCATACACAACCAGGATATTGACATCATCTCATGGGGGAGGGTCAGCAAAGAGGGAGCAGCTGTCCCTTGAATTAATTCCCTGTAGGAGTTGATGGCCTTGTGCTTTGTATGTGGCCTATTGTAGGCTGTAACTAGTCCTGATTCTCCCATGTGGAATAGTTCTTTCCTGCGATAAAGAATTCTGTAATCTAAATTCATTCTGCATCTAGAGTCTTGCACAAGTTCTATCTGTACCATTTTGGTATCTGCCTATCCAGTGATCCTACTCTGATCGATCCTACCTCAACTACCAACTCCCTGTTTCAAAACGTTGCATTTCATAGATCCTTCCTGTCGCCATCAGTGCCTATACAACCCCTTCTAGGATTAGTCTAAAATCAACCCGACTTGTAGATTGGTGCTGATTGTGACCAGAGAATCTTTGTTTAGTTGGACAATGCCAAGTGACCTCATTGCTGTACTGAGAGATTTTGGTACTGTCCAAAGTAGTTACCTTGGTTCCAGTCCCAGTGTGCATTTGATTCTCCTCCTCCTTCCCTCTCCAGTCCCTTCCCCTTCCCTTTGGTGCCATCAATATTTGAAAGCTTAATGGGGTACAAATGATAGCTATGCTTCTCTTGGTTGCAAAGTCCAAATGGAGTCTTCCCATAGTTGGTCCTCATTGGTACAAGCACTTAGGATTGCAGTATTGTTTGAGCATGGGGCAACATTTACCTCTGCGTTGCTGAGAGCCAGTAGTTATTTTGTAAATCTGTATACGGATTAGTTGTTGTGAATGACAATAGAGGGGCTTCAACTTCAAGAGTTGCCTCAAATCAATTCCTGGACTCCAGTATGGTGGTGTGCTGACTTGGCACATACTACTGAACAATAGTTATCTTTACATTGTATTCAGGGTGTCTAGCCACAAGCACTGCAGCATCTGAGAGTGACAAAGTTGCTAGATACGTCTGCCAGTCACCTTTGGGCAGAATTTTCATTTTCCTGTTTCCACAAAGAAGCTGTAGCTTCATAGACATATCTTCTCTACCGTAGCAAGTCCTGTAATGGGGAAACTTTTGTGTCTGAAGTTATTTGAGCAACTAAATTCATACAGGCTATGCTTGTGGGAGTTTCAAGTGAATTCAGCCTCTGCAAAACCATTGTTACTATTTTGGATCTGCCACAGATCATCTACTTGGGTTCAGTGATGTCAGCCACTCTTTAAAACTTTGGGCACCTTTATGGAAGTTGACTCCCGCTGCCCTATGTCTACTAGCAAGTTGGAGTTGGGAGTATAATAGTGACACTCCCTAGGGGTCTGGACCAGATCTGTCTTATGCAGTTGTACTCCTTCAATCTCTAAAGACAGACTGAGTGAGTGAAAATTGGGTGTGGTGAAGTTTGATTCAATTGGAAAGCTGCTTTATTCCACAGGGCAAAACATTTAGGATGCTGTGTATGATGAGACATTTGATACAATCCTTATAACTTCTGTTTTGTGTACTGTTTAGAAAAGGAAAGAACATGTTAGCGGTAGCCCACTGGTGAGGCATCTACTTAAAAGCACAATTTCTTTACCCTATTATACTGTTCTGGATGGTGGTTTGCTCCCATGTTGGCCTTCTGCTTGACTCTCTGTTCTGATTTTATTCTTTAAACATTTCTCGTAGGCCTTCCCAGAGGTCAAAAAAGGTTTCCAACACCAAGGACTAATGTCTTTCTGAATAACCAGACCTTAATGAATTGTCCATTGTTTCCCATCTTGTGCTGTAAATACTGTTCATCTGCCTACTGATCCACAACACAGCATGGGGCTGTCTTAGGAAGTTAACCCCTTTTAGGCAAGCTTTTTATCATAGCTTATGTCCAAGTGCTTTCCACAAGGAAAAAAATGGCTAAAGAATACAGAACTGTGATTCATAGGGGCAATGCTCATAAGAGTTCCCAGTGAGTACTTTCTCAAAGGCATGCTGGTACAAATTGAATTGGTTATAGCCAGAATCTGGTGTAGACTAACAATGCTGGTGAAATGATTTTCTATGGATTCTGCTTGGGGCCAGAGTGGTATTATCCTGTCTGAGAACTCTGGGATTGCCATCTGATGGAGCAGGCTTCATGGGTCAAAGTCCATGAATGATCCTCCCTTCTCACTACCTGTATTTATTTCTCCCTTTCTCCTTCTCTCTTTCCTCCCACTGTAAGGAACAAATATCTCTCCTTGCATTCAGTGGGGGTGGGGAACAGATGCATTGCTATCAATCTTACCCCCGACCCCCTCCCTCCCCACCAGATATTGATCCAGCTCCCATTTCAAAAAAAAATCACTAGGCCCTGAAACATTGTCTTGAGTCCATTTCACATGTCCATTATCCTTTTTTGTAAGTTTTATCTAATCTTGCTTTTCTCAAGACTTGTGAAATTTGTACTTGCCTAACTTGGACAATGAGCGTTGGAATATAATCAGCTTACCTAAACCGTGTATCTACATTTCATTTAAGACCTGTGTCCTGTCTCCCCTAAAGTTTTTCTTTCTCTAGTGACATTTGCTTCAGTCTTTCTTCATAACTTAGTCTCAAGGCCTGCGATTATCCTGGCCGCTCATCTTTGAATCTCTTCTACGGTATTTATCCTTTTTGCAGTGGAATAAACTAAATAAAACCACATGGCCTACTCCAGAATTGCCTTTGCCATTGATATATACCAAATGTATCTTGTTTTGATGCTTTAATCTAATGGATCGCAAAGTACATGTTTACTTTTGCTTCTCCATGTATTGTCCTACACTTTTTAAAAATCCATCTGCTATATCTTGATCTGTCTACAGATATGGTCCAAATCTTTGAAGATAACCCATCTATGTAGTTTGCTGACAATTTTATCAGTAAATTTAATTCCATTAGGTACCCTGTTCCATAGAATTCAGTTATCCTCCTAATCTATGTGGAGCACGACTAGTTAATGTTTGCCTGGGGCGCATTTCTCATTTATTGCCAGCCTTGGTCTTCTATTGCTAAGCTGGTTGTCAAACCATCTAGACAATTTGCTATCTGTAATAAGCCTCAGCATTTGTTACTAGTTTCACATAAGGTACTTTGTCATATCTATTGAAAATGCAAAAATTAAATCTACTAGATTACACTCCACCATGTTAGTTGCCTCAAACAATTCCAATGGATACAGAAGGTATTTTCTTTTCATTTTTGGGATGTGTAGCTGGCAAGACCAGCATTTATTGCCCATCTTTAGTTGCCGTTGAGAAGGTGGTGGTGAGCCTCCTTGAACCGCTGTAATTCATGTGGTTAAGGTACTCCCACAATGTTGGGAAGGGAGATTTTGACCCAACGATGATAAAGGAATGGCAATATATGTCCAAGTCGGAATGGTATGAGACTTGGAGTTTATGGTGTTCCTATGCCCTTATCTTGCCCATTCTAAAATAATGCTGAGTGTTGAGATTTTTGTGCTCTTTACGGGATGCTAGAAGTGAATATCTAGAGTGTTCTCAAACATTTTCCCCTACTGTGGATGTTTCGCTAACCAGCCTGTAATTGCCAACATCATGCTATAACTACTTTATTTAAATAATGGCAATACATTTGCTAACTTCCCCCCACCCCCACCAGTTCTCAGCTACTTTTCCTGTATTTAGCCATGTGTAAGAATCTTTCACTTGGAGGCAGCACAATTCAATTCTCAAAAGTTATCTAGCATGGCTGTCTTTTCAGTTAACTCTAGAATTCTGCTTCAAATTGCAGCCTGCTGATCTTGAGCACAAAAAATACATTCTGTAAGATTTCAGGAAAGTCTATGGAAACCTCCCTTGCCAGATTAAGGAAGTCTAGGTTCTCAGACTGTCTAGCCCATTAGGGTTATGCAAGGATTCTGAATCCATGTTACTGTTTCTGTCTAGGCCTGATTTCTGAAATATTTAAAGTGATCTTTTGTTGCTCAGCTGTTTGACAGTTTTTTGTGCTGTGTAGATACAAAATGTTTAGCTACCACTTAGATCAGCATGTGGGGGGGGTTTCACTTCAGGTAGCAACCCGGAGCATTAAAGACTTCAATTCCTGGGATAGGCAGCTGCTGATCTACATTTTTGAAGGTTTAGTCCCAGTCCGCATCCTATGGGAACGGTCCCTATCCATGTTTAGTATCGGAGTAAGAAGTTGTCACCTTTTAATGTCTAACAAAACTCCTGTCGCTATATTTTCCTTCTATGAAATAGAGTACTTTGACAAAAAAAACAGTACTTCAACTCTTCCCTTGAAGCATAGTCTTGAGCTGTCAAAATGCTGGCCTGAAGGCACAAGTTTTCAAAGTTTCACTGCTTTTGGTTGAATAAATGAGGAAGAATGTTATTGGCTGTAAAGCATTGTCTTCCTCTGCTAGTTTACATTTCTTTTTCTTTCTCATTGTCCTGTCTTAGAGCTGCTATGTTGCTGGTTTTGTTGGTGCTTTTGGTCAAAAAATGGTCTAGTTTTAGAGTTTCGTATAAAATTTATTTCAGGGAAAATCCAAGTATTTTCTCCTCCTCCATCTTTTCTTCCTCCACTCTCCTCTTCCCCATTCAATCAGTGGAATGATACCAGTAGTCCAATGGTGTGCAGAGATTGAACAAACCAAGGGAATATTTACTATAGAACATTTTTAAAAAGTTACTTCGACAATGCATGAACTTCAATATAAATTCAAGTTCTTCAGAAGAGGTTTGTTATCGTGGTCACTGTTGCATAAAATTGAGTAGTTTTTAATGGGCAATCCTGCAACTCTTGTTTCAGTTTTATTTCCTGCTTCTCTTTCTCCAGGTTAAGGTTGAGTGCATCTAGATTGGACTTGTTACTTTGGCTGGCAAATTGCATTTGCATGGTGTGGCTCTGGTTTTGCTGTGCCCCATCTGGCGGGCTAGCAGAGAATTTATAAAACTGCCTTTCTGGGCAAATGCAATTTAAATACTTTAGCTGAAGGTCTGAATTCATGAGCCTGAGGGTTGTCACCATGAGTTACATGCCAGCCACTTGATACACATTTTCTTTAAAAGTTAGTTTTTAGGATGGGTTACTTGATTTGTGTAAATTGTTCTAAGTTAGTTTAGTAAAGGAAAAGTGAAGAATGTTACTAAGACAATCGTGATTTTTCTGACCTTGTGCATTCTGATGAACTGAAGTGCATAGTCTGAACTGCTTGAAACTGCTAATTGTCAATAATGAACAGCAACAGTTTCACTACAGATGGTGCTTTTTAAAGTGTTAATTTAAGTGCAAGGCCATATTGGTGCATTATAAGTGTGATCATTTTCCATCTTTGTAGTATCGCTAAATGTGGTAATGGTCCTGCAGCATTGTTACTGGCTGCTTTATAATTACAGTAGATATTAGAATTGGGTGGGGGGGGTCAAAGAACAACACTTCACTACAATCTGTGCTGTTCATTTGTATCTAGCTGTCCAGTCAATTGTGACTTTGTTTTAATTTAAACTTAAGAGTAAAACATTTCTGCAGGAAAAGGTTTACAGAAGACATTGGTCATCATTAGTGAGCTTACTGGCTGAACTTTTTTTTGTTTTTTGTTAATGTCCATACCATGCAAACCTTTAAAATGTTTTCCTCTTTTTTTTCTTTCAGTCTTGGTCTTTGTAATGGGAAAAGAAGGGATCCACGGAGGACTCTTGAATAAGAAGGCATTCACAATGGCAAAATACTTGAGAGACTCTGGGTTCTAGTCAGCCAGGATTGCTATTCAGTAGTTTAAAAAAAATTGCTATTAAAGTTTCCTTTTAGCAGTCACCTACTCTTTCACATTGAAGTTACGGAAAGTTTAATAGCAATGCAGGGTTATGGGGGTATGAACCCATGTCTCCTTTGTATCCCTGTATTGGTGGGGAAAGTTTAAATTTTCATTTTTTTTCCTTATGTACTCCAGCATTGGTTGTAGTCATGGGAAAGGAAAGTGTCCATGGAGGGGTACTCAACAAGAAAGCATTTACCATGGCTACATACCTGAGGAATTCTGGATACTAAGCAGCCTCTCCCCATCCACCTAGCAACTCATTCACCCTCACCACCACCCAATTGCATTGGCAGTGCTACCAGACTGTAGTTGGTAGGTTTTTTTTTTAATTTATCCGTTTCTGATATCATTGATTCCCTTTGTCCCTTTACCACTTAATTGTAATAACATTGTAGATGTAATGGAAAGTAAATCCCATGTTTTGGCACCATTAGCACAATAACTAAATGGTGATATGCATGTTATTACTTTTGATATTGTTGCAAAAAATTGGGCTGACTTGCTAAGCCTGGGCATTGCTTTGTTTTAGCATTTAGAAAGTTTATTGGCATCCAAAGTCACCAAACCAGGTTCTGATTATTCTCTCTCTCCCTTCCACTTCCCCATTGAAGTACTTATTAAAAATTAAACGGTGCTGGTAGTACAATCTCAAATTTAAGTGATGCTGAGTCAGCACTTTGAGCAGTTGCATAGCTCATCTAGTCTTCCTTTTTGCTTGAGCATGTTCTGAGGGAAAGTGCATGCATATTCTGCTTGCCATGATATTCCTGACTTAGTTTACACTTTCCTCGTAACTTCATTGCCCATTCTCATTGCTAAAGCACCTAGATTTTTCTTTAGTTTCAATACCTGTTTACATCTCCTGTGTTGGACAACCTTGCAGCAGTTTTGTGGGTGGGCTCTTTAATATGAACTTATTTTTAACATTAGTATTAAACCTTATGCATCCTGACTTCATGGGGTGTAATTGCAGAACTGCTTTTGGGATGTGTAAATGATTTTTCCCCCCCATGGCCATGTCACAATCCTGACATAGATCAGTTTAATCTCCAGGGACATTCCATCTTTGCAATAGCTCAGGCACTTAAATGTTGTTTTGCCAGCTCCTTTAATGTAAGTTTAACTTTTTAATAAAGGCTGCCAATTTGGACAATAGATATCCCAACATAACCATCTGGAGTGTGTCCAGTTTTGAGTGCTTCATAGGACCAATTAAGTTGCAGCTTGGGGGTTTTTAAGAGGACAGACTGCTGTAAAATGCCATTGTAAAGGACTACTGCCACCCCTCAATACTGTATTGGCATTTTAGGTGAAGATATTAAAGTTTGTCTGAGAATGTTGATTGAAGGTCAAGTGCTTTTGTTAGTATCTGATGTGGGCTGGCAGTCTCCTATATAGAAATCACAAACTGTTCAAAATCTTTCAAATCAAGGGAATTGATGCATTAGACCTGGTAAGCCCATGCTGCAGAAGGAAACTGTGGAAGAATTACCTTGTGCTCCTAGTTGTTTTGAAATCTGTGGAAATGTCTGTTTTGAGCACAGTACTAACTTATGTACAGTTCAAACAAAATTACAAAGTTCTGTATTCACAAATGAATAAAATGGGAGATGGTATTGGTTGGAATAATCACACTTGGCTGTCTTGTGAAATTATTTTGCAAATATTCGTGTATCCTGTGCCATACTGCATAGAGATTTGATCTGTTGCTGTTGTGAGATGGATTTTAACTGCTGCTGCAAGGCTTTCAGTTGAAGGGCACTTCCTTAGGGGCGTTATTCTAGCATATGCTCAATGTTCAGGCCTTGTGAATTATGTACAGATTAAAAAAATTCTTGTTGCTGACTTGTCCATTTTCTTTCCCTGCACTTTTGTTACATCTGGGATACAGTCTAACTCATCTGATTTAATATGCATTTACAAAATGCCATAACTGTTAAACCACCTTGTTTACAGACAGATGAAATAAAGTTATTCCAACCAGATGTTGGCTGTGTTTGTTTTTGTATGGGTGGGGAGGGTGTCAAATTTTCCTCAGTGATTTGTTCATTTTCTTGTACATCAGATGTGAAAAGACATATAACTGTTGGTCTTGTCTAACAAGCTTAGAAGGTAAAGCCATTGCTATAACTGAAATTATCTACTCTTTTTTTTGAAATACAAACATTCTGAAGAATTCATTCACTTTTCTATTTTGCTATTTTGTTTCCACTCCTTTTAATTGTAACTAACTAACTTTGCTTTTGGAAGCTTATTTTGACTTCATAAATACCAAACTCATCCTTTTGTAGATCATCTGTGAATCCTCTCCTATGCATCACTTCATTTTTGAAGGGCAATTTTAGGCACCTTGTCCAAATGTCCCTACTTGGTTTAGGCCTGGCTAATAACTTAAGTTGGCTAGAAATGTTCAGATCAATGTTTTTTATTTTGCTAATGGCTGCTGACCATCTTTGATTTGCAGAATGTGTGTAACCTTGCTTTAATATCTGCTAGTTCCCTTGAGTACAGGCTAAGGGGTGATCTAATCAGTGTTTAAAATGTTAAAAGGATTTAATAGGGTAGATAGAGAAACTATTTGCTCTGGTGGGGGAAATCAAGAACAAGGGGACATGATCTTAAAATTAGAGCTAGGCCATTCAGGAGCAAAATCAGGAAGCATTTTTTCACAGTAGTAGAAATTTGGAACTTTAGCCACCAAAAGGCTGTGGCTGTTGGACCTTTTTAAGACTGAGTTTTTTTTGTTGGGTAAGGGCATTGAGGACTATGGGAACAAAGGTGGGAAAATGGAGTTGAGGTGCCAATTGGCCATTATCTAATTGAATGGTGGAGCAGGCTTGAGGGGCTAAATGGTCCACATCCTTATTAAATACCCTGAGTTTATGCTTTGTGCCTGGACATCATTTTGGTTCCACCTTAACTTGCATGATTTAACACAAGTGTACTTATCAACAATATGTGGGAACCCAGAACCTAAACTGCAGAATTCTACTCGCTCCATTTATGACCACCTGCTGGCTTTTTATTTGTGAATGCAGTTTTCAGTCTGATGGTAACTTGCTACTAATTCCTTAAGCTCTCACCACACTTTTTGTTGTTTAAAAAATCCTGCATTTGGAACAGTAAATGCCTTCTGAAAATGCAAGAACATTTTAATTTCACTGATAGCTTTGATTAAATTCCACCAGTTTCATGACATGTTGCTTATTCCTTCAAAAGCCATGCTGGCTAATTTGTTTATATTTACATTGGAATCCTGTAGTAGGGGTGAGTATTCTCTCCATAATGGAGGTACTTGATACTCACATTTCCTAGCGAAGAGTAGGAAATAAATTTAGTAATGCTTGGATGCTGTAGATGGATCCCAAAGTCCATGAATCCTAACAACTGGCAGCATATATCCACCATTGCTGTTATCTCTTCTGCAGGACACCTGTTGGTTGTGATAGGTCACTCAACCCATTTCACAGCTGCATTGCCATATCTGTATTGCAACAACCTGGAGTAATCCTAATCAACACTTATACTCTGCAACCATGGATCATGCAGATTTTGGCACATCCAACATTGTGAATGTGGGGGATGGCGGTCTCTGCATTCCTGCAGTGGCCACCTTTCTTACATATTTGTAGTGAGTGTGCAGTGGTATGTGGAGAATATCCAAGAATGAAGGATGAATCACTACCTCTGGCAGATTAGAGTAATCAGTCTTTGAATGAAAACTATCCTGTACAACCCTCCCTAGCCATTTCCTTAAGCTCTTGCATAGGTGTTATGAGCACAAACTGAAGTGAGAAGTCAGGTTTATTTCCTGCCTAGGAGCTAGGAATCATGTGAGCAACATCATATCTTCAAGCAAAGTCAACCCCACCTGATGTTCCCCAGGCAATTCATATTGTTGTCAGCCTACATCTTGTGCATTGGATCCCATGTATAGACAACCTTCCAGGGTATGTATATTTATTTATTCATCCCAGGACACTTTGATTCCAGCTGAAGTCTAGATATTTTACAGCTTCCTTTTAGTCTGAAATTGTTTAAACATGGCTTCTCTGAAATGAAATGATTATTAGGAGCAAAACTGTTGAATAGACTGTATGTAAACCATTTACACTAAATTGTCCATAAAGTGTATATCCATTCTTTGGACATTTCCTGCCATTTAATCCACATACACTGATTGATTCAGCCTAGCTTTAGGGCTAGTTGGTAACCAGACTACATCACTGAAGGAAAGTCAGGGCTTGAAACCTGACTCAATGCAGTAAGACTCCTAAGCACATGATGGGCCTAGGCACCTGTGGGCAGAATACTGCTTTCTGGGCAAATGTTGAACATCCATATATACTCGATGGGAGAAATTGCTTTGGGAGAGCCCATGGTAAAAACTTAATTGTTTATTTCTGGTGTCCATGAGTAAATAGGCTAAATGTGGGGGTGATTTTTAACCTACCTGCTGGGTGGGACACTGATGAGATAGGGTCAGCTGCCCATTTTATACCCTGGCTGATTTTACTTGCCGTTAAAGTCAAATTGGACCAGGTGTAAAACAAGCAGCCAGCCTGATCCCATCAGCTTCCTGCCCTGCCAGGTGTGATATAATTACACACACTGATTTTTGAATGAACAATGGTGCAGTTACAATCTCATGCATTTAAATAGTGAGCAGCCTACTACATTTGAGATTTTTACTCCTTAGAAAAATTTGATTTGACATATTTAAGAGGGACTAGACTGGGTCTGTGTGGATAAACTGTTTGAATTAGATAATTGTAAACAATTTTACAACACCAAGTTATAGTCCATCAATTTTATTTGAAATTCACAAGCTTTCGGAGGCTTCCTCCTTCCTCAGGTCATTCACCTGAGGAAGGAGGAAGCCTCCGAAAGCTTGTGAATTTCAAATAAAATTGTTGGACTATAACTTGGTGTTGTAAAATTGTTTACAATTGTCAACCCCAGTCCATCACTGGCATCTCTAAATCATGAATTAGATAGGTTAGAGAGCCCCAGAAGACATGCATATGTTAGGCATAGAACTAAGTTAGATGTCAGTAAAGTTCTTTCCACAGAGGATCATTGACCTCAAACGAATGGATTCACTGTTCAAAAGGGAGTTGGATGAATTCCTGGCTGAGGTTGATATCAGTGTACAAAAGGTAGGTGGGATATTGGGCAATTATTCCTCATGGTCACTGTGGTCTTGTGTTTTAATTGCCTGTTAAGGATTGGAGAGCAATTTCCCAGAATATTTTTTCCCTAAATTAGTCCTACGGTGCTTTAGACATTTTTTGCCTCCCAGATAACATGGCTGCTGGTGAGTGGCAGCATGAGGGAGGGGGGGGGTCATACTTAATTGCAGCCAGACTGTAAAGGATAGGCTTAGCAGACCAGCTGCTCTGTCATTTTTGTATATTCATAGCCATTCCTTACAGGAGCCTAGATGATGCACATTGGCAGGCTATTTGATCCTGATCACAACCTATGCCTACACCAATGCACTTTTCCAGCAGGAGTCACTGCATAGCACCACAGAAGCAGAAACCCCAACTAATTTCATTACTCCTTGGCCCACAGTCTCTGCCCAGTTCTGATGCAGGAGACCAGCTACCACAACACAAACAAGGGACAAATTGGTCATCTCATCATAAGGCTCTTTGTGTGTTGAATAGTTTACAGGGGAAAAAAAGCACTTTAAAGGCAGCAAGTGCCATTGACACTACTGCACCAAAAACAAGACATAGTCCTTTGGAAACTATTGTCTTTTATTCAATGAAATGATCACAGCAACTTAGCCCAACCTTCCACTTTACATAACTTTATTTGAAAAGAAAAGAACAGAATACATTTGTATTATAGCTTTGGAGTGCTGTATTCTCTATTTACAATTCTATAACTGCTGTAAATGTACAATAAAGAAATAAGTCAAATGAACTCAATCTTTTGTATAAATGCTTTGAAATGTCTACACAATCCATTTACTTATGGGACTCACAAATGTTAAAGAAATCAAATATTTATCTTTGGGTGAGTCAACTTAGTAGTGTAAAGTTCCCAAAAATCAAAATGGATGATGGGTGGAGAGATTGAGAACAGAGCATAAATAAAGGATTTGTGGATTTTTTTTTAAAATTAAGGACACATTCCCTTAGTCCTGTTAGTGTAGTTAATAATTGAATACAAAATTAGTTGAATGGAATGAATTTACAAACACTATTACAACTGTCTAAACTAAACCACCTAGTAGCCTCTGTGCAACACTATTAAATTACACTAACATTTCAAAATGCAGTGGAAAGTACAACATTACCCTTCTAAAGCTGATCCATAAAAGACTCTTGTACTTGGGTAATATTTAATTATAGTAAATAAAAATAATGTCACAAAGGGTCAGAGCTCTCATAGATGTTAGACAGATGAATGAAAGTTGGATTGCCCACAAATAAAACTATATCCTGCCTTTTGGGAGAGGGAGCAAGCCATGTCATGACAGCACAGCACTGCACTGTCTTATCAATCAAACACAACAGATTTTTTGAACATTTTATGGGTAGTAACATTCCTAAAGTATAAAGGACTGCAACAGCTCTTGAAAGGGATGATCTTTATGCTATCCAGCTTTATTTTCTTTAAAAAGGGATCACCAGTCTAAGTATGTACCACAATGATGTCATCCCATGTTTCTCAACACTAAATAAAAAGGTTACCCAACAATTTAAGTACAACACGTTTGTTCAATACTGTCATGTTATGCCAATAATCCCACAACAGATCAGAATTCTAAAGGAACCATCTTAGGCAAGAACAAGTAATGTATAAACTCACCTGTTATGAAATCACAGCAGCTAGCAGTTAAGAACACATACCAAACACAAACTGGTACCTTTTATCCCTGGAAAGCTATTACTATTATCTCAAACTACAGTAACAAATGCCATGGGGGAAGGCAAGTTAGAGCTATTATAGTACTTCTTCAGAGTCAGATTTATCAGTTTTAGTTTTAAGGCAGCCTCAGAAGACTTCCCAGAGAGTCACACTTAAAATTCGCATCAAGTTGTTGGGGGATTAGTTGACTCTCTCTAATGCCCAGCGTTCCCATTTGATTTATTGTAAAGCTCACACAAACTTTGTCACAAATCACTTCCACTAAACTTAAATAAACCTCAACATGCTTCCCCTTCCCTTATCTCCCTCATCTGCAGTTTGGGACTATGTCCAGGAAACATTAGTGGAATATAGATAAACTCATACCTGATCTAAGCACAGAATTTCAATATATTCATTCATCAACTGCAAAGAGAACATTTTGTGGCAAATTTATTTTACACTGATCAGGATTCAACTGTGCTTGCACTTAGTGCTGTTTGGGTGAACAAATCCTCAAAATAATTTTACTGTAGTGGACTATTTTTGGTAGGAGGGATATAATAACACATCTTTCTAATTTTTGTTTTAGCAGAACAAGTTAAAATTCACAAGATTTGAACACCTAAATAGCACATCCAACACCTGCCCTAAAAATAAAGGCAATACTACTGCTGTTTTGGGAGGAGTGGGAAAGGGGTAATTGAAAGAAACAGGATCAAACTTTTTTTCCTAAAAAGTTTAATGCAGGAAACCGATCACTTTGCATCACCAGTTCTCTGTACAGTAATGTTCTCTTTTTAAATATCTAATAGGACCAAATAGATGGAGGACACCACGAACATATTCAAACCATCTCCATCTTAAAAGAGAAATACACAAACATGCCAAGCATGTGACCGGAGTTGAACTTTAGGATGCATTATTCCAATTATAAGTATGCAGTCTACTTTTTATTTTAAATCTAAAAAGTTTATGGCCATATACGTTTCTAAATATATATTTTCACATCTAAACTGACATTACAGCACTTGAATTGTCACATGAATTAGGTTTTTCCTACATACATTCAACGGGCAATTCATTATCACTGTAAAATAGCACAGATGAGTCTCATCTTTTCCCTCCCCCCTGAAAATAATTTTTTGATTGATGAGTTGCAGGAGTTAGAAACAAATCTTTTCGGTTATAGAGTTTACAATGTGACAATTGATGACATCTCCCTCACTGACATAGCAGTTAGGGACCAGCTGGAAACAGCTTCAAACAAATTATGGCAAATCATATCACATCCAGTCAGTACAGTCATATGTATAGTTTGGAAACTAATTACATTATAGCATTTTTATTAAGGATCATCGTCAAGATTTTCTTTATACACCAAGATGGTGCATAGTGCACACATACAACTGTAGAGGTGATTGAACAGAATGACATAGAATATACTTTGTTCAGGCAGCTCAAATTAAAAATCTACTTGGGAATTAAACACATAAAATAATGTTTTGCACTACTTACTGGATCCACCTTGATGAATGCAACCCAAAATATCACCTTAAAATAAAACTGGAAACTGTAGTTACAAAGAGTATGCATAGTACACTAAAAAATTTATCTTTTTACTGTCAATCCTGTGTTCCTACTTAATTCCGTGGGTCAAATTATTGTTGATTTATAATAACTGAAATCAGGTACAGAATAACCCTACTTAAAAATCAAATCCAAAATTAATTGAGAATTTCAACTTCTTCAATGATAAACCTGATTTGGGCAAATACTCAAAGCAAGATACACTTACACCTTAATCAATTAGTAGGATTCTTGGGTTTTGGTGCAGAATAAACAGGAATCTGATAAAATAACATGATTTAAACATTTTACAAAGAAATATTGAGTCATTCAGCCATCTTTGTATTCAAGTTGGTTTTTTCTGTTAAAGTCACTCTCTCAGTATCTGTGGAACTTGTTGAATCCAACAACCACGGTTGGGTGATCGATATAAGTTTTACAGATGGCCGGCGGCACTGCAACAATGGCAAAGGACGACGACGATTCAGGGAAAACACCAGCTTGGCGTTGACCACTTTTGGGTTGCCGAAAATCAATGGATGTCTGCCACACATTATTATTTGACAGTTGCACTTCACTCCAGCAGCAAATCGAGCAGAGAGCCGTGAAACATTTTAAATTCCTAGAAAATTTGCATATATGTTGTGAAGTTGCAATGCATAAACTGTGGAAAGCAAATGGAAACATTTCCTGAACTTTTAATTTTGACACTCATTGTTTTTAAGGATGTGCAGATTTTGTGTTTAAAAAAGAAACTAAATCATCAAACTACTGCGGATGGCTCTCTGGTTCCTCTCTCTCCAACAATGGCTACGGGGTTTCCCTGCTGCATTTGAACTACTGTTTCTTCATTGACTCCATCCTCGACATCACTGCTATCTCCCTCCTCCTCCTCCTCCTCCTCCTCATATTCAGAGGACTCCACTGCTTCTTGGTGAGATTGGGATTCTGACATGGTACCAAAGGAGTGAGCACTGGTGGAGGCGAGTGATGATCTCAGCAGAGGCGTGTTCTCTGAGGCATCATCGTTTTCTTCATGGCTGCTGTCGACATCATCGGTTTCTGAATCGGATTCTCCCTGAGACGCCACCACCTTCTGTTTGCAGACAGGGCAAGTCTTCTTTGTTCTAGTCAGCCATGGGTCCACGCATTTACAGTGGTATGCTGGGTACATAAATGAGGGGGAACCAAAAAATATATAATTTTAAATAGTATGAATTTATGAAATTTGAATCCCTCAACATTATTTGGAAGTTCTGCAAAAATTAAACAAAATATCCTTCAGCCTGCTATTAAGTCAGCTGACAGAAAGGCTTACATGCAGCATAACACCGGCAGACCTGTTGGGCTGAATGGCGTGTTATTGTGCTGTAAAATCTTAAGTAAATAAAAGACATCTTAAGCTGGTAAATGTTCACACCTGTACACTGGAACATTACAGCCTCATCAACAAAAGCCAGTTAACAATAATTAACATGTTTGTTTTATTTCCTTTTTAAAAAAAATTAAACTGATATTGCTTGAAGGCTTAGGGGTAGAGTTTCTGCTTTGGGCGCAATCGGTAATTTCCCGATTGCGCCCAAAATTATGCTGGTTAGGTTATAGTTCAAGTTTCCACTAAAATGCATTTGCATAATCACAAATGTGAAATCTTCCATGAACCAGTGCATTTGGGCAGCATAATAGAATGTATTCGTTTTATTTTCTTTTTGCATTAAAAAAATATTCATTGATGTATTTAAGAGTGGTAACCTGGTGCAGTTTTATCAATATAGCTAAAAATGCGTTTATCACAAAAAATAAACATTTTTTGTAAACATGTTTAGTCCTCCACATGTGAGTAACCTGATTTTAAATCACTGAAAATGACTTAAAATTATACTGAACTATTTACTAGTTTCATTGGTGCATACTACTCAGTTTCTTAGTAAATTAAATTTTTTTTGATATGTAAAAACTTTTGAAATGTGCCCGTGCGCCTAAGAAACAAGTGCAATTTGAAGAGCCTTCCCGAACCAACGCACTCAGCGGAAACTCGCAATGTCGACCTGGGGGGTGTGGCCAATTTTGTGGGCAGGGCCTGATCCAGGAAAACTGAATCCTGAACCAGCATAAAAGATTGCAGAAAATACCAACGCAATAGTTTTAGGCGTAACTCACTTGCGTTTAAAATTCTCCGATCTTTTGCACTGGAATCTGGGTGCAAAACTAGCAGAGACTCTACCCCTTGGTCTCAGGTAGTTACTGTCTCAACAGGAGGAGGAAGCTAAACATGTTGCTGCTTAGATTTTGTTAAAACTTAAACAAAGGCAACTGGGCAGGAACGAGAAAGAATCCTTTAAATTTGGTCCTTCAAAGCATGTTAAAACCATTTTTACATTCAGTACAAGTATGGCTGTAAAAATTTGTGACTTGGATTTAAACTGGTGTCATAAATTCTCACTTTGGGAGCGTGAGATGGGTAAAGAGAGAGGAAACAGTCAGCAAAGATAATAGGAGCGTGCAGGATGGCCATTTTAATTGTTTATTATATTTTGATCTGTAGCTAATTCAAGAAGGAACTTGCCAAAGGGGTGGGGAAGAAGCCAATCTAATATCAGTGTGTTGAAAATTAAACTATCTACTTTGCTTGTTACAGGATCAAAAAGTATTTGCTTACCATGTGAACAGGGCAGGATGCGAAGCTTGTCACCTTCCTCATACTCATCCAGACAAATTGCACACACCTCATATTCATCACCTGCAGCAACACAAAAGAATGGTTATACTTCACTGCTGTAATGACGACACATTACTTAAGCAAGGCCATTTGAACATGAAGTATTGTGCCATTATTATATTAAAAATGTCGGAACAGCAACTAATAGGCATTAGACCATCCTCAGGATTTAACAAGTTGAGTGACAATCTGTTTATACAGCAGGTCCTCTCTTGGGGAACACTGAATAGAACCAGACAGCGCACTGCTGACATTTAATCTCTAGGACTGAGAATTGCAAGCTTGTAGATACCTCAGCTCCTTGCTTATATTTATGACAAAAGAATCACTATGTAAATCATGGGTATGCCATACTTAAAGGGCCAGGCCTTGCTGGCTCTACTAATACAGAAATACTTGATACTCTAATTGTTCTTCACAAGCCATTTACCAGACTCTGCAAAGACAAAAAAAAAAATTGAAAAAAAAAATGTACAAAATATATTTCCAAGTCTACAATTCTGAAGCCACCTCCCATTCCTGTTACAAACCATAAGGGATGGTGGAGTGGCTGAATCGCAATGTTTACATCATGTTAGCAAATGATAACTTCACATAACCTGTCTCCAACATTTCTCTAATTGGAAGCCACATGCAAGGATGCAGCATAAGGAGCTCCTGATTTCTATTTAAATGCTGGTACAAATGCAGCTGTAACAATTACACTAATGAATTTGCTTCCAATTTTGTTTAAAATCACTGCAATGATTTCAGGGTTTGGGAGCCAATCTATGAAGACGTACTCCTCGAAAGTGAGAGATTTCACTGCTTCTTGGCAGCAATGTGTACAATATGATTACTTCATTATATCCCACATCATTTCTTGGGCTTTTAAAGTCATCGTTATTACAAACATTAAAAGTGATGCAAAAACCAACATTGCGAGGTGCTGCAACAGCTCCACTATTTAGAGAAGTGTCCAGAAGTCAAACTGCACAAGAACCCTCAAATATAGAGACACCATCACTTTCTAATATGCTGGTCTTTGGTTCCTCTTTTGGTGAGGACACCAGCACATTTTTTTTTAAATTTAAAAAGAATTTATGTTTTAAAACATCTAATGCCATTTCAAAATTAGCTTCTAAAAGAATGCACTGGATAAGACTATTCACTTTATTTTTATACAGGTAACTGTCAAATGCTGGTT
Source organism: Heptranchias perlo (assembly GCF_035084215.1). NCBI lineage: Eukaryota > Metazoa > Chordata > Chondrichthyes > Hexanchiformes > Hexanchidae > Heptranchias > Heptranchias perlo. The sequence goes on from NC_090337.1 coordinate 12,740,357, forward strand.
GGTTTGAATGACTCCGAAAGTCTGCCTTCTTTCTGGGAGAATCAGAAACATTTACGCTACAAACTAAGATTAACATTTTAATAAAAATGGTCACGAGTCCATAAAGCAGAAACTATATCCTTTGAGGTTATGCAGAAAGCCTCAAATGCTTCCTTTACTTTGACTGTTAAGGGAGAAAACACCACACAATGATCATGGGTGATTCAATGAGCCAATCCTACTTAGCAGGCAGGGAAAATATTGGTAAGTAGCACCACTGGAATGGTAGAAAAAGGTCAATTAGAGACCCGATTTTCCTCTGCTGTTACATCGGTAAACGAGTGTAACTTGGGGGGGGGGGGGGGGGGAAAAGAGGGGAAGAAATCAGGTGGGGAATCATTTCACCAGCTACCCACCACCCAACAACACTCCCAGGGTTTAAATCGCTAGAAGTGACCCTGGCATATAGTCTGTCCAAACATGGGTGGGTGTATTATGCTAAGCTGTGAATGACAAAGGACATTAAATGAAGTATTTCCTGTCATTTGCAACACTGGGGTTTAAAAGTTTTTAAATTCCTGCTTTGTCCAAGGCAGTGATCAAATCGGGAATTTTAAACCTCACCACCAACTACACTATGCTGCGGCAAGGTGCTGCAGTAATTTACCCCCAAAAGCAGGCACCCCTATAGTGCCATAACTGAAGAATAATTTGGATTTAAATGGTGCCTTTCACGTCCTTTAGAGTCAATAAATTACTTGTGAGTGTAGTTGGTGTTACTTAGGGAATCGTGGCAGCCAATTTGCACATATCGGGGTCCCACAAACAATGAGATAGACCAGTTAATCTGTTTTTGGAGTTGGTTGAAGGATAAATTTGGGCCAGTATACTGGGAGAACGTCCCTGCTTTTCTTTGAATAGTGCCATTGGATCTTTGTACAGATGGCTATAAATCAGCTGTGCCTCAGTTTAATGTCGCATCCAAAAGATGGCACCGCTGACAATTCAGCACTCCATCAGTATTGCACTGCTGTACCAACCTAGATTATGTTCTCAAGTCCTGCAGTGGGGCTTGAACCCATAACCTTCTAACTTACAGGTGACAGAGCTACCACTGAGCCAAGCTAACCCTCTATATGTAATCTGACCCTGGGAAATGGTTGGATAGGTTTTGAAAATCATTTATAAATAGGGAAGACAAGCATATATACAAACACTACTGTAAACTGGAAAATTTATAATTGCATCATTTCACTAAGAATGTCAGCCAAATTCTTCCGATGACCCTTAAGCAACCATAAGGTAGTCACAGACCATGTTGCATCTCAGCGATGGTATGATTTTAATTGGTGACTAATCAATTTTTAGAAATGTCTCAGGAGACCAATTTTACTACTTCCAAAAGGAAAAGGTGGTAGATAAAGGTCAGTGTAATATTTTCTGCAAATCTTGAATTTACATGATGGATTTATACAGGAATAATTCCCAGCATACACATTTAAAAAAAAATGATCCAGAGTTCGATGAAGTCACTTGTGAACTCAAGGTCAACCTGAGAAAGCATTAGCGTTCGATGTAAATGTTTGTGGGCAGGTAGACAGCACCATAACACAACACCTCAACCTTCCGCCAGTGTCAACTTGACTCAGTGGTAATACTCTTGCCTCAGTTGTAGGGTCATGCATTCATGGCCCACATAACGCTCAGTGTTTGGGTACCACAGTAGTTCAGTGCAATTTCCTTTCATTTCTGGGGCCAGGCTTCAAAATCCAGCCTAAACCGATGGGGTGAAAAGCTTCCTTCTCTATTGGTTGTACAAATCCTTTGCGAAATGAGTTGCAACAGTCACATGCCTAGTTTAAAAACTGTCACAATCTCTTCCAAATCTACTCAGATCTCTTTCCATGTAGCCTTGCTCCACACTTGTTCTTTTCTGAGTTTCATCCAGCTCACATCATAAGAGTTCTATACTGCAGTTACTACAGTTGCCATTTCATTTTTACTGTTCTGTTTATTTAAGCACCTCATGTTCAAAGTTATGAACACTTTGTTCAGCCAGGTTTTTATTTATTTAAAAAAAAATATTGGTTAAAAAGCATTAAAAATAAAAGATGCATGGGGCAGTCACACCGCAAAGTGTTATTACAGACTTCCTTGAAGTTATACATGTCAAGATTCCTCAGTGTTGGTTGAGGCTTTAGGAAATGCATTAAATGAACAATCACTCCCTGCTAGCAAATGGTTACATCATGACCTGGACAGGAACAGGAACCTCCCTGTCTAGAGAATGGCATTTGTAGAAGGATTTAACAAAAACAAACTAAAATAAGATGGTATCTCACCACCAGAACTTGTTTTAAAGAGGGACTCTCAGCATCATTTAAGCATAAAACTGGCAAAGAATCTAGCACCAAGGTGAAGTAACAAGTGACAACACCACTGTTGCGGAGTAAAAGTAGATATGATAAATCAATTAACAGCAATTAGGCGATGCTAAGCTTGATCTTTAAGCGCCTACGGACTTTACAAAGAGGGAAAGACTGGGGAATATAATTAGTTCCAAAGTTTTGGAGTCTTGGGAAAGAAAGGGTTAGAATGAATGACTACAGCGTCTTTCGGGTCAGTAAGGATGCAGGTCAATGAGATTACAGTTGGAGGAGAAAAGTAAGTCTGTCCCACGAGAAAAGAAAGAGAGGGTGAAAGGATTCACAAAAATGATAAACTGTTTTGGCAAGGAACCAGAAGGAACGGTTGGATGCTGGAAGGGCAGGCGGACAACAGTTGATGTTTCTTTTCAAGAAGAAAGTGTCTAGCAGCTGTAGTAGATTTAATAAAACAAAACTAGCGTGCTCCTTAAATAAAAGCTAAAATTATTTGGATGACCTGAACTGAAGTTAAGGGCAACTTGACGGCAGGCCTTAACACAAACTAGGGATTTTTCTAAACAAACTGAATAATTAATTCTAAGAGATTTTAAAAATAACTTTATACTGAGCACATTGGAATTCAACATAAGTAAAAATATTCATACCATCTAAGGAAGTTGCAAATTCTATAGTAATTAGTTATATGGCCTTACCGTTAACATTCCTTTAACTTAAATGCAAGGTAGTGAATTGTTTTGTGATTCATCAAAAATAATCTGGTAATATTGGAAGTCCTTCATCTGAACCTGATTCTCTTTAAGGTCCTGCATCAATGTCTGTATTCTGGAACAACTTACATTTATGTAGCACATTTAACGTAAGAAAATATTGCAAAGTGCTTTACAAATAGGGGCAAGGAAAACAGACACTCAGCTGCAAGGGAGAAATTAGAAGGGGCGACCGAAAGCTTAGTTTATAGAAACAGCATTTGTGTAAAACAAAACCAAATTCCCCATCAAGATCAAAAACCATTAGGTAAACATGCTCCACACCTTCTTCAATAACCAATTATATAAGCGACTGCATCACAGGAGCTATGATAATTGCTTCCAAGGATACTGGAGTACTGCTACAGGCTATGCTACATTTTACAAAGAATGCCATACTGGACCAAAACTCCACTCATAGTATGCAGGTTTCCTTTAACTACACTATACCTAAGTTCTATCCTATAAATAGAGCATTATGTATGAAGTTGATGGATGTCATATTGATTACAAATGTGCAAGAAACCTGTATGATTCACCTGGAATATTGTCACTCCAGTCAGTGTAGTACCCTTCACTTCTGGAATAAACACTATTTTAACAATTATACCTGCAATGTATACGTTATGTATGGCGAGGCCTAGGGCTAGCTGTTTATCAGCACAATGAACCAAAGGCTCCACATCATTGTTCATTTGAGGATTTCTCGATACACACACCTCACAGAAATGTACTGTATCCTGATCTTAAAACAGCTTCAGATATCATTAATTTACCAGAGTGTAGAAAAAGTGTCTTGTTGCACATATCTAGGCATGCATGAACAGCAAGAGTGGTACCTTTACTCACATTTGTTATAAAATCACAAGACAATCCAGAACAGAAAAAAAAGCTGTTCAGTGCATCAAAAATCACACTCCCTCCCACATCTGTTGATGCCCTACTTTCGAGACATTAAGTTCCTTCCCCTACCTTCCCTTGTCCCCAAAAGGAAAAAAAAATCAATATTGTTAGAATCCCCAATCTCCCTTTTCAACAGATAGCATTCCAGCTCCTTTTTTAAATGTGCCAATTGACCCTGAACCAAATCCCTTCTCTGGAGCCTGTTCCAGATTCATTTAGATACCTCTTTTTAAAAAAAAAATCTCATTCCTGTTTTTTTTCCCCCCAATTACTTTTGTAAGAAATAAACAAATTCTTTTATTTCACCGAAGCGCACAAAAAGATAAAATTATTTTACTGTTTGCTGCCATATGGGATTGTTATTTTGAATAAATTTATACGGAGCATACATCAAAAACTGAACACCGTTTTATTTGACCTTGAAAAGTAACAGTTTACACCAAACAAGTTTGAGGATAAGCTACCTATTTTCATATAACACTGCATGAAAATAATTTGTAATCAGCTTTTGGTTCCTCTACCCCTCCCCTACCCAGAAAAAAAAACTATCTGAATCCTTGTATTAATGAGGATTTGAAAATACAATGATCTTCAAAACTTTACCCAAATAGGAAATGTTTCTAAAGAAAGTATCTTCAGATGGTTTGTAGTTTTCCATAAACTCAGAACTCTTCTTGAATTGCCTAGTACTCACTGGAATGGGAAGCAATGTAGCTGGCAAGCAGTAATGGAAGGTTGCAAAGTTTTTTTTTGTTATTGTGTCTCATTATGATGAATTACTCAATGGGAGAAATGAGTAGCATTACCAGATTCAGCATAAACACAACTGCTGGAAGTAGCTACTAAAACAAAAGATTCAAGTGCCGACGTGAAAGCAGTTAGAACACAGTTACGAAGCCCAACTGAGCCAGGGGAGGAAAGGGAATGAACAAAGTTAGATAAAGTATGACAGGAATAAGCAGCTCATGTCAGTACCAAAAATGTTGCCACTGAATAACATCTGCTAAATGTGGCAGCATGCAGACGTCCACTGCTAAGATGCACAGCAATCAACATACTGCAGAGGCCTTCCTAATTCACAATCGCTCACACCTTGCTACCAGTTTCATTAATAAACTCCAATTCCTGCCCTCTTCCCCAACCTGAGACCAGCCAGCTTGGTGAATTTATATACGAATACAAAATCCCCAAGTCCCAATTAATTACCATCTCTTTGGGTTTCAAATCACACTTGCAACTGCAACCCAATACAGACCCACAACATTCACAGCAAAGGTAAGATGTTACAACATGAACCCAGAATGAACCAAACGCAACGATTGATACACTCGCCAAATCTGTACGACGCATATGTCTACAGGCATGAGATGAGTTAATTGTGAAGTAAGCCAATTCGCAACAAAAATATAAAAGAAACAGGATCCCTTCATTGGTATCCTTTGGTGTGAAAATTTTGCTATAAAGCAGTTTTCATTCCAGTTTATCTAGAACAGCCAATGTGTATTTATCTTGATGAGCTTACTCTGCTCTGTTAAAGCATTTTCTCACTAAAGTGACCAATAAATTAGTTACATTCAATTCCCACTAAATTCATCTGGTGCAAATGCCAGATAGCATTCATGTGCTCTTGGGCTCAGCTCAGTGGGTGATTTTGGGGCCACATTGAGAAATATATAGGATATATTAGAGCCTGGTTAAAGTGACCCATTTTTCTTTTGGTGCAGTTTTTTTTTGATACAAGCTGGCCTTCAAGCTTTTGGCAGAAGGCCATTCTGACAAAGTAGCTGCCAAACTAACGACTCAAAAGAAAATTACAGTTCACAATTACCACAGCAGCGTAGCTGGCTTCAATCATGTGATTAGGAAGAATTATGCAGGGATAAAACAGAATGTAAAACTAGCCAGTTAAGAAGTGAATATTTGAAGATTAGAATAACCAAATTCCTTTAGGACAAAAGTGTTTTTAAAAAAAACACCAAAAACAAACTCAATTACAATGTGTAAAAGAGCCTGCCTGTCCCTTAGGCCCCAAAAAAATTCAGGGGAGCAATAATACAAAAGGAAAGTGATTACTCCACTTATGCTGTATGGTATGTTCTCTGGTTACTGTGTACTCCTGCTTCAGGACCAGAAAGACGAGTTATAATTCCCGACTTCCTGCTCAACAGAATGTCCCATTAAAAAGTATGAAGAGGATGCAGGATAAATTCTAACCACTGTACACTTTTGGTTGCAGGATCATTTGATTCTTTATTGTTTCTCATCATATTAACCTGTTTAACGACCCCAGCCACTCTGCAGAAGCATTTGTTATGCTACTAAGTTCTAGCAGTTTGGGTATTTGATTTTTTTTTTGATGATATTAGTTCTTGGGATGGGAGCGATGCTGGCAAAGTCTCACTTATTGCCCATCCCTAGTTGCCCAGGGAAGCTGGTGATGGGTCTTCTCCATGACCTTCTGCAGTCTTTGTGGGGATGGTGCTCCACAACAGTGTTAAGTAGACAATTCCAGGGTTCTGACCCAGTGACGGTGAAGGAATGGCGATGTATGTTCAAGTCAGCATGGTGCATGACTTGGAGTGTAACGTGGAGGTGATGGTGTTCCCATAATATTGCCGTTCTTGTACTTGCTGGTGGAGGCACATACACTTTAACCACACGTCTGTGTGGTTCTGCAGCTGCATTACCAATACCAACTATCAGTGTGCTCGGATTGTATTAACATTCACACTGCAGGATTAACAATTGCAGTGTCATTACAGCAAGTTTACCAAGAAATAATTTTGAACTGCGAAAGACTATATTGTTACGTAATAAACCTGCACCACATAGGTCCTTTAAGTAGTCACCCCCTTTTATTAAACAAGCATAGGTGACTTAAGATGGGAAACACTGCTGCATCCTCATATATATTTTGACCCACATGTACCTTTGATAGGCAACCTTTACTGCTTTTATGGGTGCCTTTTGTATTAACCAGTGTATTGTAGTTAACCTGTACAAGTGAGTTTTGTACCATATAGCTTAGACGCTGTTAAGTTTTGCAGAATCATTAAGCGCATGGGAAACAAAGCAGTCTGCTTCTAATTTAATTAACAGAATTTTGAAGTTGCTGATGTTAGTGAGGCTCCTGCTACTGCCACAGGTTGTGCAGTTAGAGCCAGGCACTAGGTAAGATAACCATCCAACACAAACAATGGGGTCTCAGAACTCTTAGCCTGAGACCAGACCTGGAATGCAAGAGAGTAGGCCCAAAGTTGTTGACTTCGGCCTTGAGAGAAGCATAACAAGGTGGGGAAACAGGCTCTTTTCAGTGTGGTAAGCCGTTGATTGTCATACCCCTGTGGCTGACCATCGAGGGCCACTCAATCATCCGTTGCCCAAGGAAGGTGGAGATAAGGAATGGTCCGATTCCTCTTCCTCTGTCTGAAAGGATACTCGATGCCCCATTGGCCACCTCGCCCTTTTGAGACCCCCAATAGGGTAAACCCCTGTCAATACTAGGTCCTGAGTCTGCCCTCAAAAGTGGCATGAGAGACCCCTTGCAAGAGTTAGACAGTAGAGAACTAGGACAGGAGCAAGGGCTGACTCTGGAAAGGAACTGGGCAGCAGCGACCACACGAGGAGAGGATCTGGATCCGAAAAAGAGGAAACCCCAGGTGGGGAAAGGCCAACAGATGGAAGAGGCCCCAGGCGGGGTGGAAGCTTCCTTCAAGACTCCTACAAAGTGGGACGAATTCTACCCAGCACAGAACGGGTGATATAGTTCTTGTTCTGTACCATAAGCTACTGCTTAGGCACCTATTGGTGCTGACCCTTGGTAAAACTTAATAAAACACCATTGTACCATATTGGAGTCACGCCGATCATTGGAAAGAGAGGTAGAGATACCCTACGAATTGGTGACCGCGGGCAGGACATGAGTAACAGTGGTGGTTGTTCTGTTTTACACAAGGTCCCATGACTAACCTATTTGATTGGTGTGTCGGTTTAGGAAGGATAACCGTAAGGGAGTGCTGGCAACTTCGGTACACCTGCCAGTAGTCATAATGCCCCTCAGGATGGCTGAGTCTGCTATCACTGACATAGAGAAAGCTTTACAAAAGCAATTGGATAAATTGAGTGGGACAGATGTAGTCGCTGCGATAATGTCCGGCAATGATAAAAGCTTCTGCTCAGTACTGGCGTTCATCCATAAACAAGTGGATGAGAAAGCTATTAAGTTAAAAAAAAGGGTAGAAAGTTGTTAGGTTACGCAGCCCTCTTTTGCATGCAGAAGAGTGAGCAGCTAATAATTGATCTGGAAAAAGAAAAAATTGCAAGCTTTCGATCTGGACAAAGCTTCACCAGACAAAGCAGAATCTCAAGGAGCAATTCACTAGGACAGCACCTGTCATGTATGCTGCAGCAGCAGCACCAAACTCAGGGTTGTGTCCCAGTTGCACTCGTGGTCGGGTCACAAAAAATGAAGGATAGGATTACAGAACGAGAAAGGGAGGTTGAGGTCTTGACTCAACAGTTGGAGGATTCTAGAGCAGCTTTAAGAGAAATGGTGACCAGACCAGCTAGGGAGGCCGATCATACCCAATGTCAACTTATGATTTACAAGCTGACTCAGTGCTGGCCTTAGCCAGAGAACTTGGCCCTATTAAAGAAAGGAATAATCTGATAGAGGTCACATGTGCATGGGGAGACTTTAAACAAGCTCATCCCAAGTTAGAGGATAGGGACCTGAAAAAGGTATTGCTGGCCACAGCAGAGCCAAAATTGAAGGAATATATCTCAGCGGCATCCTATAGGCAAGCTGTCAATTCAGTCCTCCTGTTCACGGAAATTGCAAATATATTGGGCATTGGTTGCATCAATCTGATGCTCAGCTGCTCACAGACAGTGCAGGGCCCCACCAAACACCCCACTGCGTTCGCCAATCATCTCTACGATCTCTATGAGTAAACCCAGCCAACAGCGCCATGCATACGGTGGGGGTGGCACCCGACTGCATGATGATGTGCAGTACAAACAAATGCTTTTGCGTCAGCTGCACGGCATGGCGAGAACAGTTCTGGGAGTGTCCGTTTCAAACAATACTCCATGCTACCCTCAGCGATACTGCTGCGCGAGCATGGGAGGTGGTGCAAAACCACATACCTTCCAGCTCTTCAACCAGGGGTGAAGGCAAACGTGTCTCGCTGGTGGGAGATCCGAGGGGACACAGCAAACAATCATTTGGGAAGGGAAACTTTCCCCAGAGGGGATTACCAAGTTATAACTGCGGCAAGATGGAACATTTTGCTAGGGAATGCAGACAGCCTAGAAACTAGGCATTGGGTGGGAAAGGCCAGGGATCGGGGTCTAACCACCCGCCCCCACCCCCACGAACCATCTTGCCCATCCCCTACCGACCAGAGAATTGATAAATTAACAGCCCTCTTAACAGCTAGTGCGATGTCCGAACAAGCTAAACAAGTGTCAGTGGTCACCCGTGAAACTCCCTCAGTCCTACCAACTCCACTTGTGAACTCGTGGCCAGCGTCTCCTGGCCCTGCATGAGTCGACAAAGGGAGTTGGCCCCCCAACAAAGCTGGCAGTGGGGTTCCGACATGACGGCCATGCCAGCTCCGTGATTCGCGCTTTCATAGACGGGGGTCAGCAGCAGTTAATATTAATAGATACGGGGTCATCGGTGACCGTTATTCTTACCCCACATCCCGAACGCTACGTGTCTGCTGGACAGCTCTGTGCGCTTTTAAATGGATTTGACTGCTCAGGTCAGGTTGACCAGTTGGGCCAAACTCGGTAGACCCTCATGGGGCTCCAGTGCACGCTTGAAATGGCTGTAACTATGCGGACTACCGATGCGCATGGGATATTGGGAACCGACGTGTCAAGTCAGTTCCATGTCATTATCGGCTATGCTAACGAATGCCTATGGTTTAATGCGGATGATTGAACTCAGTAATCAATGGCGCGACGAATTGTTGCGCAGTTTTGGAGATTTCGGATGTACACTCAAGTATACACGATTAAGAAACAAGAAATATACAAGATGCCAGTGCACGGCCATCCTGAAGTACAGACTGTGTTGCAAAAATGGATGTCTGTATTCATGGTTAGTAAACATGATTGTGGCCGAATGGAGGTGAGGAGAGTTTAAAATGGACCTCCACATTCATTTGCAAAACAATACCCGATCCCTCCTGAAAGCATCCATTGGTATAGCAGGGTGTTGTTAAACCAGGCATGTTCACCACAAATTCCCCAATATGGCCCATTAAGAAACCAGATGATAGCTGGTGATTAACGACTAACTGTCACAAACTAAATTCAGTTATCCGTTTGCTCACCGGTGGTCAGGGAAATGCCAACGCTGTTGTCCCAGATACCTACCAGCAGCAAGTACTTTCCGACCTTAGATGTAGCTAATGGATTTTGGAGCATTTCGGTCTGGAAAGGTGACCAGTATAAGGTTGTCTTTATTTTCCAAGACCAAAGCTATACATGGACTGGTTTGTCCCAGGGTTTCCAAAACTTGCCAACCATTTTTCACAAGCGAATGGCTAAAGCCGGCGAAGGCTTTTCCAAGCCTCACTGCTTGCTACAGGATGTGGATGATTTGCTATTAGCGATGGCAACAATAAAGGAGCATCTTGTGTTATTAGATGAGTTGCTGCAGATGCTCAGTGAGGCAGGGCTTAAACTTAATCCTCGAAAGGCCCAACTGCTAAAAGAGCAAGTTACATTTTTGGGAGTTTCGATCTCGGCGGCAGGACAGACTCCAGACCAGCATAAGGTGGACATTATCCAGGACAGACTCCAGACCAGCATAAGGTGGACATTATCCAGGACAGACTCCAGACCAGCATAAGGTGGACATTATCCAGGACAGACTCCAGACCAGCATAAGGTGGACATTATCCAGGACAGACTCCAGACCAGCATAAGGTGGACATTATCCAGGACAGACTCCAGACCAGCATAAGGTGGACATTATCCAGGACAGACTCCAGACCAGCATAAGGTGGACATTATCCAGGACAGACTCCAGACCAGCATAAGGTGGACATTATCCAGGACAGACTCCAGACCAGCATAAGGTGGACATTATCCAGGACAGACTCCAGACCAGCATAAGGTGGACATTATCCAGGACAGACTCCAGACCAGCATAAGGTGGACATTATCCAGGACAGACTCCAGACCAGCATAAGGTGGACATTATCCAGGACAGACTCCAGACCAGCATAAGGTGGACATTATCCAGGACAGACTCCAGACCAGCATAAGGTGGACATTATCCAGGACAGACTCCAGACCAGCATAAGGTGGACATTATCCAGGACAGACTCCAGACCAGCATAAGGTGGACATTATCCAGGACAGACTCCAGACCAGCATAAGGTGGACATTATCCAGGACAGACTCCAGACCAGCATAAGGTGGACATTATCCAGGACAGACTCCAGACCAGCATAAGGTGGACATTATCCAGGACAGACTCCAGACCAGCATAAGGTGGACATTATCCAGGACAGACTCCAGACCAGCATAAGGTGGACATTATCCAGGACAGACTCCAGACCAGCATAAGGTGGACATTATCCAGGACAGACTCCAGACCAGCATAAGGTGGACATTATCCAGGACAGACTCCAGACCAGCATAAGGTGGACATTATCCAGGACAGACTCCAGACCAGCATAAGGTGGACATTATCCAGGACAGACTCCAGACCAGCATAAGGTGGACATTATCCAGGACAGACTCCAGACCAGCATAAGGTGGACATTACCCAGGACAGACTCCAGACCAGCATAAGGTGGACATTACCCAGGACAGACTCCAGACCAGCATAAGGTGGACATTATCCAGGACAGACTCCAGACCAGCATAAGGTGGACATTATCCAGGACAGACTCCAGACCAGCATAAGGTGGACATTATCTAGCGACTGTTGCCAGTTTTCAAGACAGCGCTATAGTCATTTCTGGGCCTGGTGGGATACCAAAGATCTTTTATTCCACGATTTGCCGAATTGGCCAAACCCCTGTACGAACTTTTAAAAAGGGGATAAGGACAAGGTGATGTCTCGATGGACAGAGTCCCACACCAACGCAGTTCAGCAACTAAAAGAAACGGTAATGCAGGCCACCTGTTTATTCACCCCTAACCCTGACCAACCCTTCCACCTGGAGGTGGGAGCCACTGATCAGGGCCTCACTGTGGTTCAGGAGGTGCAAGGCAAGCTGTTACCCATTGTCTATGCCTCACTGATACTGACTGGGGTGGAGACATTTATTGGCCACCTTTTGGGCCGCCAAACACTTTACTTGCATTAAGGGGCTACAAACAATGATACTGCATTCTCCACACACATTCCTTAACTTGATGAAACCAGGACACACCTTGGTTTAGTCAGCCCGAATAAACCATTGGACATTGCTGCAGCGAAGACTCTATATCACCCCGAAACAGACCACCCTCCTTCCCCAACTGCTACTCTATGGGGGGCGAGCCACGAGTGTCCCCTACCCTTGTTGGACTTTGCCATCCACCCAGTCCAGAGGGAGCCTTTATTAAATGCACCGGACGTCTATATCGACGGATCATACAGCGGTTTTGCTGTCATCCTCCCCGATCGAGTAATTCAGCACAAGTGTGTGCCCCATTCGGCACAATATGCCGAAGTCGTGGCACTCTTGGCTGCTGTGATTGAAACCTCTGACCAGCCTGTTAATAGCATAGGCACTGTCAGACCAGATATTAACACTATGTTGTTATTGCCCTTGTCACAAGAATAATTTTTGTATTTCTGATGGTAAGCCTCGTACATGGGGATGTGTTTAAACTGTTATTAGGCAGGCAGCAGCCGTGTTTTATCGGAAAGGTTAAAGCCCATACAAAAGGAACCGACCTGCATTCGGTTGGTAATTCCCTGGCTGACAAAACGGCCAAAGCAGCAGCCATTAACGGGGTTTTTTTTAAACCCTTGTTCAATGATCAGGTTTCGGCTATCACCAGCCATAATACAGATGTCGAATATGCATCACTGGCGAGTCATCGCCTGGCACCAGCAATCCAGACCTCTACCTCAGTCTACTGAATGGACCACCCACCTTACCGGGCTTATCGAAAAAGGATGTCCAGTTGTCCAGACAACCCAATGCTTATGTATCAGCCCTAAACAGACTCTTTTCCCCATCGTATGTGCTCCCACTGTGTTGAGTGAGGAATTCTTTGACATGTTCCACGCTCATCCTGTAGGTGGCCACTGCTCGGCCGAGAACACCGTGCAAAAGATTAGCAAAACAGTGCGGTGGCCGGGAATGAAAGATGACATCACCCTTTGGGTGGCAAGATGTCTGGTCTGTCTGCAACACAGCTCTACACACCAACCGTCCTTCCCTCCGGAGTGCCCCTCCGCCAGAAGGCCCCCTAGACCCATCTCCAGATAGATTTCATCGGTTCACTACACAAGGCATCCGGCAGGCCACTTGCACTGCCGGGTGATTGTGGATAGGGGCCTTCCCATGCAGAACTAACACCGCTCTTACAGCAGCTCGACTGTTGTTAAGTGAGGTGATCTGTAGGTGGGGAGTGCTGATACAGGTGGACAGTGATCAAGGGTCACATTTCACAAGTAAAATTTTCACCGAGCTGCAGAAACTTATGCAGATAGAACACAAACTACATCACCACAGTCATCGGGAACTGTTAGAAAGGGGTAACTGAACCCTAAAGACAATGCTTAAAAGGTTGTGTGCAGATCACTCCACTCATTGGGTGAATATGTTACCTATGCCTGATGGCAATCTGATCAACTCCCAGTAGGAATACGGGTATCTCACCATACCAGGCTATGACGGGGAGATTGATGTGCACCCCAGGACACCTACTGCACTTGGAACGGTTGGCCACCAATGGTTGGACCAGATGGTCGACATGTGAATAAAACCAACAAATTTGTGGCTCAAAACAGTGGGAAAAGTAAAAACCAGATTAAGAAGTATGTTGACAAAAAGGTCAGGCCTTTTGAGTATCAGGTTGGAGATATGGTAATGGTTCTGACCTACGGTAAAAAAAGAACATGTGTTCAAACCAAAATGGAAGGGACCGTTCCCTATAGTAGACTGCCATGATGTGGAGATGCCGGTGATGGACTGGGGTTGACAATTGTAAACAATTTTACAACACCAAGTTATAGTCCAACGCTATACACCAGATACATTGACGACATTTTCTTTCTATGGACCCACGGCGAAGAATCACTAAAGAGACTACACGATAACATCAACAAGTTCCATCCCACCATCAAGCTCACCATGGACTACTCCTCAGAATCAGTTTCTTTCTTGGACACACGAATCTCCATCAAAGACGGGCACCTCAGCACCTCACTCTACCGCAAGCCCACGGACAACCTCACGATGCTCCACTTTTCCAGCTTCCACCCTAACCACGTCAAAGAGGCCATCCCCTATGGACAGGCCCTGCGAATACACAGGGTCTGCTCAGACAAGGAGGAACGGGATGGACACCTACAGACTCTGAAAGACGCCCTAGTAAGAACGGGATATGACGCTCGACTCATCGATCGACAGTTCCGACGGGCCACAGCGAAAAATCGCATAGACCTCCTCACAAGACAAACACGGGACGCAACCAACAGAGTACCCTTCGTCGTCCAGTACTTCCCCGGAGCGGAGAAACTACGCCATGTTCTCCGCAGCCTTCAACATGTCATCAATGACGACGAACACCTCGCTATGGCTATCCCCACACCTCCACTACTCGCCTTTAAACAGCCACCCAACCTCAAACAGACCATCGTTCGCAGCAAATTACCCAGCTTTCAGGAGAACAGCGTCCACAACACCACACAACCCTGCCACGGTAACCTCTGCAAGACATGCCAGATCATCGACACAGATACCACTATCACACGAGAGGACACCACCCACCAGGTGCATGGTTCATACTCCTGTGACTCGGCTAACGTTGTCTACCTCATACGCTGCAGGAAAGGATGCCCCGGACTACATTGGAGAGACCATGCAGACACTGTGACAACGGATGAACGGACACCGTGCAACAATCGCCAGACAGGAGGGTTCCCTCCCAGTCGGGGAACACTTCAGCAGTCAGGGACATTCAGCCACCGATCTTCGGGTAAGCGTTCTCCAAGGCGGCCTTCGAGACACACGACAATGCAAAATCGTCGAGCAGAAATTGATAGCCAAGTTCCGCACCCATGAGGACGGCCTCAACCGGGATCTTGGGTTCATGTCACGCTACACGTTACCCCACCAGCGAACAAAAGCTATCTGTTTTTAACATAATGGGTCATTTGCTGGCTTTCTCTGCCTCTCTCTCTCTCCTGTTTGTTTTTTTGTTGAATGTGTATTCGGGGGTTCTGTAGGTGACACCTCTGTCTGAACATGGTGATTGCCTTGGCAACGGGCAGTTGCAGGGGCAGTCTGTAAACACCATGTATTGTTCTATGATGTATAAATGCGTAGGCTTCAAGGAGCTCCTGACATTTACCTGAGGAAGGAGGAAGCCTCCGAAAGCTTGTAGATTTCAAATAAAAATCGTTGGACTATAACTTGGTGTTGTAAAATTGTTTACAATAGTAGACTGCATTAGTCCAGCCGTATACTTTATACAGTGCACTGGGAAGGGAAATAAAAAAAACTAAGTGGTATCACATTAATCAATTGAAAGAGAAGTGAAGGAATAGAATAGTACATTCATGAAAACTAGAGAGACTTAAGTGTTGCCCCAACAACCGAATAGTGCTTATGTTTAACCACAGTTAACTTCGTTTATGCACTCAATATGTATATGGCCACAAAATGTAATCACTTATATCCTTCCACAATTGCTATGCTTGTGTTTTATAGATGAAATAACGTGAAAAGGAGCCAATATGAACCCAGCATGAGGTGGTTATGGTGGTACCTCCTGTTTGGAGTGTGGGGACTATATCATCTACACTGGGGAACTTGGGCATATTGAGACAACAGGACGGTAAACAAAGGAGGGAGATGGAGTAAGCCAAGGGAACTGGACTGGCTCTTAATCTATTTCTGACTGACACACCAGAGAAGGGTTATTTAATCAGAGAATGCAGCATCACTCAGACGACCATTAAAACACACCTGATTAAGGAAGGCACTGGGGTATGCATACAGTGTGGGTGCAGTGGGACAGGTAACACCAGTCCCCAACTGGTGGTAGTTTTTGGGGAAAAGGTTAAGGATACACAAGATGGTATGATAGGATAAAACAGTCGTACGGCACAGAACGGGAGAAGGACAGGACAGTAATAGAGGGAGGAAAGGCGATATGTTGGCCCCATTTCTGGAAGTATAACAAGGGATATGACACCTGCATACAAGTGACAGGGACACCCAGATCATAATGCCACCTGCCCAGTTGGAGGATACTACGCATTCTACGGAACCTACACTACTCTGACCCTGTGTCATGCCTATAGCACGGATTCAGGGAATAGATATCAGCCTTGTTCCCCTCGCACCCCTGTGGGCAAGTGTGCGCACTGGTGGTTTCTGATATGTTGCAAGTCCACCAGCGGAATTTATGTTGTGAAGTTAGTTCTCCACCCCAACCCTCTCATCCCAAGCCAAACGTCATCCAACCAGCAAGGATAGGGTGCCCCACGTCACGACCAGAACCTGCGAACGGACTCGTAGTCATCCCAACTGACAGTCCTTTATGATGATTTGCATTACGAGACCATCCCTGTCCTTCTGAATCTAACTAATATCGAGTTACCCACATGGTGTAAGTCGGAACATCGAAGGCTGTATAAACACATGTTGCGCCAACTCATTGAGGCATTCCGGGAAAGGAATAGTAAGGCCATGGGAAATGAGGACTCTGAGGTCTCCCACCATGTAAAGTATTACACCATCAGTACGGCCTCCCCTCCCCATGACACAAAGGTAGGACCAACCAGCGGTAACAGCACAAGAGGAGAATTTTGGTCTAATCCAGGATAGAGTCTGGTCAGGGGTAGCATGCTTGGCTGGGGTCAACACCTTAGACATAGAAAGTATAGCAGATAGCCTACGGACTTTGAGAAATAGGCTACAGGATATTATGCGAAAGGAGGGGGACATATGGTCTGGCACCCTCACGGAAGGGGCCAACACTCAAATTAATATACTGTATTTGGTTGAGCATTCTAAACAGGCTGCATATGCTATTAATGCCCTTATTAAAAAAAACCACCCAGAACGCCTCTGTGGGCGCGCCACAGGGAATCACCTGCTTAGCCTGTGCACGGATGATCGAGCAGGCAAGATAGCACTTCAGATTAGTGGGATAGGGATTTTAGGAGGTGGAACCTTAGATATAACGCCCAACCCCCCAGATGTGCCAGATACGGAGACTTGCCAAGGTACTCCTGGGGCCCCATCTGTGTTCAATCTGACTACACGCAGCGGGCCAACGGTACATGGTATTGATTCGCTCGGTCCCCATCATAAAACAGGAAAAGCTCGCCAGCCCTGTTTTCGCGTCGGAAACACAAGAGTGATACAAGGTCAGGTGCTGGTAAGACACGAGCACGCACCAACATACATCACCGTCAATAACAACTATACCTGGGTGGCCCCTGATGTCAGGATGTACCCGCACACAGGACACCTGGTTGTGTTCCTACGATGTAACTGACCATTATGTACCCACTTGTGGGTTTAGTTGGGATCCGGGCAGTGTTAATTGCACCATGTCAGCACAAACTAGCTGGCAGTACCCACTGAGTCACAGCCACCAGGGATGGGGAACGTACTGTGTTACCACTACTACCGCCACCACCATGCTCTACGGAGACTTGTCCTATCCCATCACCAACTCCAGTTTCTGCTTTAAACCATACCTACCCACCACCATTGGTCAACATGTCCTGCTCAATGTTAAGGACCACACGCAAATAAACGTGACAATAAATGACACCCTAAGGCAGAGTTGCATAACTACGTTGCCCGTTTTGGGTAGGCCATTTCCCCGTTGTCTGAGGACTTCAGTGAGTTGGTGTCACACTTGAATACCTCCTTGAAACATTTCTACCCACTTGAACAAGACAACTCGAGGCTAGGTGACGAAATTGATCGTATCGGAGACAACTCACACTGGTGGGATGTAGGTCTCAATATATCAATTCACCCTTGGGTTCGAATTGCCTTCCACGTTCTAGTAGTACTGCAGCTCATGATGATTGTTTATTTGATGTACGTAACTCACCTGGTCAAAAATATGCTGAAAAAGCTTAAACGCTGCACTGGTCAGCTGGCAGTGGCTCAGTTTATAAGGGAATCAAAATGAGGGGTCGGAGAGGACACATCCCCCTCAAGGCGGGGACTGAAAGACTATACTGTTACGTGATAAACCTGCACCACATACGTCCTTTGAGTATTCACCCCCTTTTATTAAACGAGCATAGATGACTATTAACAGATGGGAAACACTGCTGCATCCTCATATATATTTTGACCCACATGTACCTTTGATAGGCATCCTTTACTGCTTTTACGGGTGCCTTTTGTATTAATCAGACAGTGTATTGTAGCTAACCTGTACAAGTGAGTTTTGTACCATATAGCTTAGACTCTTAAGTTTTGTAGAATCATTAAGTGTACGCATGGGAAACAAAGCAGTCTGCTTCTAATGTAATTAACAGAATTTTGAAGTTGCTGATGTGGCAATAGCAGGAGTCTCATTAACAAGGTTGTGCAGTTAGAGCCAGGCACTAGATAAGATAACTATCCAACACAAACAATGAGGTCTCAGAACTCTTAGCCTGAGACCAGACCTGGAATGCAAGAGACTAGGCCCAAAGTTGCTGACTTCGGCCTTGAGAGAAGCATAAGATAAGGTGGGGAAACAGGCTCTTATCAGTGTTGCAAGCCTCTGATTGGTCAGCCACAGGGGTATGACATCTTGAAGGCCACTCAATCATCCGTTGCCCAAGGAAGGTGGAGATAAGGAATGGGCAGACTCTTCTTCCTTTGTCCAAAAGGATACCAGTCGCCCCATTGGCCACCTCGCCCTTTTGCGAGATCCCAATAGGGTAAATCCCTGTCAATACTAGGCCCTGAGTCCGCCCTCAAAAGTGGCATAAAAGAGAGACCCCTTGCAAGAGTTAGACAGTAGAGAACCAGGACAGGAGCAAGTGCTGACCCTGGAAAGGAATCGGGTGGCAGTGGCCACGAGGAGAGGATCTGGATCCGAAAAGAGGAAACCCCAGGCGTGGAAAACGCCAACGGACGGAAGAGAGCCCAGGCGGGGTGGAAGCTTCCTTCAAGACTCCTACAAAGTGGGCACAAACTTTACCCAGCACAGAACGGGTGATATTGTTCTTGTTCTGTACTGTAAACTACTGTTTAGGCACCTAAAGGTGCCGACCCTTGTGTAAAGCTTAATAAAACACCATTGCACCATATTGGAGTCATGCTGATCATTGGAAAGAGGGGTGGAGATACCCTACAACTGATTACTGTGACTTTCTACAGCTGCCCCATATTGTTTATAGAAAAAGGACAGTGTTCCAGCCAGCCATCACATCTATATTATTTGGTGATTTATGTTCCACTCTCATTGTCAAGCCTCTTTACAGGAAACTACGCACCAGCCTTACAAGTCATGACCAATGAAACAGCATTACGGATGCTAATCAAGAGCTTGATTTCTTTGTCCTAACTCTATCTGAGGCACAAGGAGGATTATAGCAGACACAGATTTATCCCTAGAATATAATGATAGTGAAAGAAATATATCTGTACACACACACTGTGATTCATTCAAGGTAATATGCTTTCACGCTACCAAGAATAGACGTATTCTATTTAAATTTTCCTCCCTACATCTCCCATTTCCGAGTTTAGGATTCTACTCTAGTGGCATCATGAATGAGAGAGACTGCGTACACAAAAGAATTGCCATTCAATATGTCACTCAAACAAAACATCTTCCCATCAACTGATAACACCATAATGTTGAAGAACACAAGTGCGAAAGATGTGCAAATGGCTCCAATTTTAGACTTGTTTTAGACCTCATTCAAATCCCTTCTTTGAGACTTTATATATCCTTTCAGATATTCTACTGTATTCTGCTCATTAGTCAGTATATCAGATTTACATTGTTTATAGCACTAACCCATCACAAAACTTGAAGTCTTACTTGTCTTTTCTCACTTACATTCAAATCAGTGGGACCCTTCCACTCTTTCCCATGTATTCCTGAGTCCGAAGTTTACAGCTACATGCCTATGACTCTCTATATATCTATATCACTCTCTTATAAGCACAAAATGATGCCCAAAACTACTTTGTAATAAAATTTACACATAACAATAGTGCAAACATTTGATGTCATTGAAAATCCCTAGAGATCTGTGGAATAAAATGGTTAGTTCACTAATGTAATGAAGTCAATATCAGCATTGGACTAAATGTTCACAATATAATGAACCACCAAATAGTTTGAGATTGTATGGATTTTTTTTTGGTTTGTTGGTAATATTGCAAAGCTTTTCTAAGAATCAAATGCATAATTCGGGAAGATTACACCATACAGATAAACATCACCACCCTGCCTAGTCAGCTGTGGGTACTTGTCATTATCCAGCGCAAAACAATTTTTAAAAAACGTAGTGTAGTTGAAGTACCTACACCAATTTCAAGGGAGCACAACGTGATAGACTGGATAGTCAACAAATTGAAGTCAAGCTAAACTGAAAAGAAATTAGATGTCACAACCTTTTTTTAATATAAAGGCATGGATAATGTGGCTATATACAAGTTAAAGAGATTGCTAATGAGAATTTTACACTAATGTTAATAAGCCTGAAGCCACACTTAAGACTTGAAGAAACATTTTATCTCTTCATAAAGTAGCACATACATGGAACAGACTCCTATTAAAAGTAGTTAATCTAAAGATGATTAACTTTTTGATTAAGTTGTACGGCCATCTAAAAGTTCAACTCGGGAAGGGAAAAAAGCCAGAGCTCCTATTTCATGAACCTCTACTGAAAGTGCAGAGAATTTTACAAACAGGAAAAGGCTATTTGGCTCATGACTCTGCCCTTTTTTGGTGGATCTCTGCTCCACCTTCATATGAAAGAGAAAGAGAGAGAAAAAGCAAGCAAGAAAAGCAAAGAGAGGGAGGAAAAGCAAAGAACCTGCATTATATAGTGCCTTTTCCATCCATAGCATGTCTCAAAGTGCTTCACAACCAATTAAGTATTTCTGAAGTGCGGTCACTGTTATGTACCCAAATGTGGCAGCCAATTTGCATACAATAAGGTCCCACAAACTGCAATTAAATCAATGACCAGCTTATCTGCTACTGAAATCCTCATCAATGCCTTTGTTACCTCTATTGTAAACAATTTTACAACACCAAGTTATAGTCCAACAAATTTATTTTAAATTAAATTCCACAAGCTTTCGGAGGCTTCCTCCTTCGTCGGGCAGATGGTGGAAATGATGATTTGTTACCTCTAGACTTGACTATTTCAAAGATCTCCTGGCCAGCCTCCCATCTTCCACCCCCCATAAACTTGAACGCATCCAAATCTCTGCTGTTTATATCCTAACTCCCACCAAGTCCCAGTCACCCATCACCCCTGTGCTCCTAACTGGGAACCTACATTGGTTCTCAGTTAGGCAACGCCTCTATTTTAAAATCTCATCTTTGTTTTCAAATCCCTTCATGGTCTCGTCCCTCCCTATTTCTAACTTCCTCCAGCCCTACAACCCTCCGAGATTTCTGCGCACCTCCAATTCTAGCCTCTTGCATATCCCCGATTTTAATCACTCCACCATTGGCGGCAGTGCCTTCAGCTGCCCAGGCCTTAAGCTCTGAAATTCCCTAACGAATCCTCTCCAACTCTATCGCCTTTTAAAGCGCTCCTTAAAACCTACCTCTTTGACCCAGCTTTTGGTTACCTGTCCTAATATCTCCTTACGTGGCTGAGTGTCAAATTTTGTTTGATAACACACCTGTGAAGCGCTTTGAGATGTTTTACTACGTTAAAGGCACTTTATAAATGCAATTTGTAGTTGTTGACCAGAGAATCTGTTTTGGTAACGCTGGATGAGGGATAAATGTTGGTCAGGACATCAGAAGAACTCACCTGGTCCTCTTCGAACATTGTCATGGGATTTTTTACAACCGTCCGAGGACACATGGTACCTCAGTTCAACATCTAATCCAAAAGATGGCATCTTTGACAATGCAGCACTCCTTCCATACTGAACCCATGATGTTCTGACAGGCAAGAGCACTACCAACTGAGTCAAAGGCCAAAACCTCCCCTAACCCTAAAACCCTCTTTCTTCCGAAACAGCCAGCTGTCTCTTGAACTCATTTTACTATTTGTTTCAATGACCTTCCTGATAAAAGTATAAGATACATATGGAATAAGTTGTGTGAAATTACTCTGTCTGAATTCCCTATTTATTCCTAATTTTTAAAATTATGTATCTGAGGTTTTGAATCGTTCTCCATTGTGAACAGTTCACCTGGATCTACTATCAATTCCCTTCATCATTAGGTAAAGTTTTATTCAGTTTCCTCCTTTCCAGTAAGAATAAGCCCAAGTTTCTTGATCTTTTCTCATATCTTAAATCCCAGAGACCTGGCATCATCATTGCTGCCATACACTGTACCCTCTCGAGAGCAATTTCCTTTCTGCATTGGGTAAGGTAGGATCAGACTGTGCGATGATGGCAGCTGTAGTCACGTAGCCAGCTGATGCTCAGTTTCCAGAATTACACATGGAGAAAGACTGCTTGGACAAAGTAACCATGGGCTGCTGCAATCCATGAAACTCCTATCCCAACATGAGTTCCCAACTTTCAGTTGGGGGATGGGGTTAAAATGAAAAAAAATCAGAAGAGGAAATAGAAGGATCTGGATGACTATGTAATTGAGGTCCATATGGATAATTATAAATATTCATCAAATATCTTGCAGAACATTATTAGATTACTGGAATATAATCCAGACACGCACATTTATTAAACTTGGAAATTCCAAAACCACTCAACTATGATGGTCTATAAAACCATTTCACATGGCTCTGGTTGGTCACACACACACTGATAAAAATATTCTGCTTTCAATGGTATGACAGTGTTAGAGATTCTGGCACTGATGATCTTAAAATAACAGTTGCCCTGTCTGCTCTGATAAGACTCTCATAACTGGCAGTAAGAGATGTGAATTTAGTTGGCCTTTGAAAACACATGTTGCATCCTTGCTGTAGTTGACAACTGCAAATGGCATTGAAGGATAGTGAATAAGCGCAATTAACTGATAGCTAAATTACTAAACCACATTCAGTTGTTTACAAGGAATAGGTCAACTCATCCCCCAAGCTTTGTACTTGCTCGTTCTAAGTTCTAATTCCACCTTTGAGACCTGCTGTGGCCACCCGCAAAACCTTTAGTACTTATAATGCAACACGCTGACAGGACATTACAACAAAAGCTGCAAAAAGGTCAACTCAAACAGCTTGTATGTATGATGTGGTTTTCCACATCGTTCACCTGAGGAAGGAGGTAGCCTCCGAAAGCTTGTGAATTTAAAATAAAATTGCTGGACTATAACTTGGTGTTGTAAAATTGTTTACAGCTTGTATGTACACAGTAGACGAGATTTGATAGATGGTGACGAAAAAGTCAAGTTAGCTCAGATTAGCTACTTGCATTCAAACCATTTCTGTATTACACTTTGCTCTGTAGGTCATCTGCCAGTGTCTCTCTCTGTTTAAAATAGAGGAGTTTGTTTTTTTAAACCTCGTCACAGAAAGCCCATAACCCTCTCTGTCTGGGCCATCTTTTGAAATGTGAATGTCCAGGTTGCATGTGCCTATCGCCTCGACCTGCTATCACCGCACAGGAATATCTACATGTGGCAAAGTAGGGGTTGATCCAAAATCCCTTGCATATGCAGGTCTCAAGTGACAAATTCAGCAAGAATTTCATGGATAAGTACATTTTTTTTTAAAAGCAAACAAGATTTTTTTAAAAAGTGAACATAACTAAGATATGCAACACAGGTAGGGAGGCATGTTTAAGATTTGTGGGGCAATTTTTTTTTTGGTAGGATACAGTCTGTTTCAACTGTGTACAGTACATTAAAATGTAAAGAAATGTTAGAGCTGATTGGTAAAGGTCACCAAAGGTAGCTCGGAGTGAAACAAGATGACAGATGGCTAGCTGTCAAGTGTATTGTATGTAAGCAGGCAGTGGCAGGTCACCATAATCTGAATCTCATCTCAAGACGTCTATCTCCTTCACTGGGACATATGTAACGCAAGTGTACAACAACAACTTGCATCTATAAAGCACCTTTAACATAGTAAAAAGTCCTACGGTGCTTCATAGGAGCGCTTTCAAACAAAATTTGATACCGAGCCACATAAGGAGATATTAGAAATAACAGAAAATGCTGGAGAAGCTCAGCGAGTCAGGCAGAATCTGCGGAGAAACAGAGTTAATGTTTCAGGTCAAAGATTTTGTGTCAGAATTGGAAGATGTTAAAGTTTGTGAGCAAGTACAGAGCCGGGGAAGTAGTGGGGAGGGGGGGGGGGGGGGAGGAAAGAACAAAAGAGGGCACAAGTGATTAAAATGACAAAAGGGATGATGGTGCAAGGCAAGGAAGGTGGTAATGGGACAGGTTAAGAAACAAAAGATTGATCAGTAGCAGTTGTAAATGGCAGCAGCAGAACCATTACCAGCACTAGCTGACCGAGAAAATGGGAGCAGTGGTTATGATCTGAAGTTATTGAAATCAACACTGAGTCCGGAAGGTTGTAAAGTACCTAATCGAAAGATGAGGTGCTGTTCCTCGAGCTTATGTTGAGCTCCATTGGAATGGTGTAAGAGGCCGAGGACAGAGAGGTCAGAGTAGGAGTTGGACGGGGAATTAAAATGGCAAGCGACCGGCAGATCAGGGTCATGCTTGCGGACAGAGCGGAGATGCTCAGCAAAGTGATCACCCAGTCTGCATTTGGTCTCCCCGGTGTAGAGGAGACTGCATTGTGTGAACCGAATACAGTATATTAAATTGAAAGATGTACAAGTAAACCGCTGTTTCACCTGGAAGGAGTGTTTGGGGCCCTGGGCAGTGGGAAGGGAGGAGGTGAAAGGGCAGGTGTTGCATCTCTTGCGCTCGCACGGGAAGATGCCGTGGGGAGGAAAGCGGGCGTTGGGGGTGATGAAGAGTGGACTAGAGTGTCGCAAAGGGAGCGGTCCCTTTGGAATGCTGAAAGGGGAGGGGAGGGGAAGATGTGTTTGGTGGTGGGATCGCACTGGAGGTGGCGGAAATGGCGGAGGATGATACATTGAATGTGGAGGCCAGTGGGGTGGAAGATGAGGACAAGGGGGACCCTATCATGGTTCTGGGGAGGGGGGTGGGGCAGGGGTGAGGTCAGAAGTGCGAGAAATAGGATGGATACGTCGAGGGCCCTGTCAACTACAGTGGAGGGGAATCCTAGTTTGAGGAAAAAGGAAGACATATCGGAAGCACTGGTGTGGAAGGTGGTATCGTCAGAACAGATATGACGGAGACAGAGAAACCGGGAGAAGGGATTAGAATCCTTACAGGAAGCGGGGTGGGAGGAAGTGTAATCAAGGTAGCGGTGGGCTTATAATAGATATTGGTTGACAGCCTATCCTCAGAAATGGAGATAGAGAAGTCGTGGAAGAGAAGGGAAGAGTCTGAGATGGACCATGTGAAGGCGAGGGAAGGGTGGAAATTGGAAGCAAAGTTGATGAAATTTTTCAGTTCGGGGCGAGAGCAGGAAACGGCACCGTTACAGTCAATCAACGTACTGGAAAAAGGAGGTGAGGGAGGGGACCTGAGTAGGACTGGAACAAGGAATGTTCCACATATCCCACAAAAAGGCATGATGTGGAGATGCCGGTGATGGACTGGGGTTGACAATTGTAAACAATTTTATAACACCAAGTTATAGTCCAGCAATTTTATTTTAAATTCACAAGCTTTCGGAGGCTTCCTCCTTCGTCAGGTGAACTATGTGAACACATCGTTCACCTGACGAAGGAGGAAGCCTCCGAAAGCTTGTGAATTTAAAATAAAATTGCTGGACTATAACTTGGTGTTGTAAAATTGTTCACAAAAAGGCAGGCATAGCTGGGACCCACCAACTCTTAACATCTTCCGGTTCTGAAGAAAGGTCTTCGACCTGAAACGTTAACTCTTTCTTTCTCCACAGATGCTGCCTGACTTGCTGAGCTTCTTCAGTATTTTCGGTTTTTATTTCAGATTTCTAGCATCCGCAGTATTTTGCTTTTGATTAAGGTGATATTAGGACAGATGACCAAAAGTTTGGTCAAAGAGGTAGGTTTTAAGGAGCGTCGCAGAGAGATTTAGGGACGGAATTCCAGAGCTTAGGGCATAGGCGGCTGAAGGCATGGGTGCCAATCGTGGAGTGAAAGGCAGATCAGAACATTCTCCAGCACTACTAGAGTTCCATATGAACCACACTAATGCTTATCATTGCCCAGAAAGCAGCATTTTGTTCTAGTAACTGATTCCTCCTCTTCCTCTTTCTCCCCACCCACTTCCCCCAAGATTAAGAGTGAAAACTATATCATACATTGTAACATGCAAAGTAAACTTACAAAACATGTACTGGTCGGTTTATTTCTCTGCATATCAAATTGTTCCACGCTCAGCGTTGGGTGAAGAATGACTAACATAAAATCAATCAATTGAGGTCCTCTGCAGGGGATACTTTTCTTTGAGTCTATCACTTGTACTACTCATCAGTATTTTAACTTTAATCAGCAGCATATTTTAAAGTGCCAGTCTTGTGTGTCTCTCTACCCACCAAGAGTGAAGGAAGTTGCCAACTGGTTGCTCTAACAGCTGGTTGTACAGTCAGTAAGGGCTTGGCTCACCAACACTGTTTAAATTTACAGTTTGAATCAAAATGCTGGTAAGTGGCACGCCTGCTGACTGTAAGGGCAGTCATTACAGTATCTGGCTGGAAACTTCTTTCACTCCTAAGCATGTTGATAAAATCAGAACAGCAGACTTTAAAACATACCTTTGATTAACAGGGTAAGATGAAGTAGGGTGTAAACAGGACACTCGTGTGGAGCATGAACATTGGCACAGACCTGTTGGGCTGTTTATTTGCTGCAAATTCTATGTAAAAACTAAAATGTGTCTACAGAAAATGGAGAAAGTTGTGTAGAATGAAGAATCGTTGGATTTAATTGCAGGATATTGCCTTGCCAAAATCACTCACTAATTATCATCCACACCAAAAAACAAACTGCCACACAACATAAACAACCCCCAAACTGAACACCACCATCCCATAAGAAGCAAATACGTTTTAGAGATTCAAGGCTGTAATCTGATCACTCTGGCTTGATTTTTGTACAATATTTGAACGTGCTGCTCAGATTACTTACTGCCTTGGAATCATTTCCAGCTATTTATCGTGCTTTGTTACCCCAGCTCGCAATCCTGTGCCTCTAAGGTCAAAAAACTACATCGTCGTTTTGGATACTTCAGTTCCCCTTCCTCCATACGATACTAGGTTCCTTCCCAAAAACAAATACTTTCTTTTTGTGGATGTGCTGTAGGCTGAAGCTTTGGATTCCCTGTTTTAAGCCACAAGGAGCTGGGCTAAAGCAACACATATTGCTAGGGATGAGCAGGTAGGGCTCGAAGACACATAACTGTGTGCAATGCATCACTTACTCAAGATACAAGCATAAAACCCATTTAAAAAAAAACTTTACCATAGCTCTAAAATTATTTTACCTTGTATTTTATGTTGTCTATTGAAAAAAGGTTCCACCCCCACTATTTCTCTCACAACTTGACCAAGCTGTTTGGAAGAGGGAAGAAAGGTACAGGGCAGGGGCAAGTAGGAAGAGAGAAAAGACAAGGAAGTGAGGGACAGCAAGTGGAAAAAAGGGATTGTTGCCAGAGGCTGCATTCCTGCATTTTCGATCAGCAAGTTGGAATGCTGCCAGTAGCAGAGGCAAACAGTGGAACCAGCTTTTAAATTAGCTTTTGTAGTAAAACATGCAAGAATATTACACCAGTGTCTAAGTTTAAACAATGGATTTAAACTTCTTAAAAAGGGACAGTAAACAATATAAAAATGTTTTGACAGTGATGTGGACATTGACAGGCCAACAGCAGAAAAATGAGCAAACTTTGAAAATACCAGTGACAAAAAAGAGAATATTTACAAAAGGCAATAGGTGAAGCCCATTTAAACAAAAAAAACTAGAAAAGAGCCAATAGTGAGAGTGTACAAAAACTTAAAAAGGGACACCAAAAATAAAGTATAAATTATACAGAATTTCATCACAAAACAGAAGGGGTGGGATTTTAAATAGGGATTCTTCACCTGATGAGTTGGTTTCCAGGATTAGTTTATTCCTCTTTGATCACTGCAGTCAGAGATGACCACAGGAAACCTGAGGAAGGAGGTAGCCTCCGAAAGCTTGTGAATTTAAAATAAAATTGCTGGACTATAACTTGGTGTTGTAAAATTGTTTACAATTGTCAACCCCAGTCCATCACCGGCATCTCCACATCATCACAGGAATCCTAGGTCTTGACATGATCAAGCATCAACAGAACATGGCCATTGAATGGATCAACTAAAACAGCTTATCAGGAGATGAAATCACAGTTTTACATTTCACCATTTCCTAGAAGGGCATTTAATGAGGATTGATATTACTTGTATAGGACTGACCCATATGTATTTCAATGTGGAAGAAATCTTTCCAAACTGACAATACAAAACTACTTGCATCCTGCTGGTTACTCTGGTTTTGACCCTACCATTACGTCAATTTCCTCTTGGAAAGAGTGCACCCTCATGGGCATTTCACAGACAAGTCTGCTCTATGTTTATAGCTTCCTGGAATGAGCAAGCAGTTTGGCATGATACATCATTTAAACTTTTGCCCTCTGGAATCTAATACATGCAGCCTCTCTCAATGCTTTAAAAATATTTCCACGCTGTTTTGCAAAAGCCCAATCAAAAGCCTGCACATGAAGAAATCTTTCTCATGAGTTCCCAGTGTTTATCCAGTATCTGTGGCTTTCACTTCCTGGCCAAATTTGTTTTGAGTCTGCACATTGCCATATAAGGAAGAATCATATTGGTTACTCCATACGCTGCACTAATGCCTCAGTCACTTTGCCTTTACTCTCCTATTGTTACAGCTTGGAAGCAAAGGCTTCCACAGACAATGAGCTTCATTGCCATAAGTGGACTCAGATACAATTTGCGTAAGAAACTCAAAAACTGGCGCATTAAGCTCAAAACGTAAATTATTTATGACCAAATATACATTTTCTTTTAAATGACAAGTTTAAAATTCATTTGCTGAAATGCAAGTTTTGAAACTGGTAAGGCAATTCATGGCAAAAGGCCTTTCAAAGCTTTGCACAATTGCAGGATTCTAGTAAACACAGACGGCAATGATTAACTATTAACTTTTATGTGGCCTTACATGGTATGTTTCATTAGGTTTCTTGCATCCTACCTACAAGCACAGTTCAACTCAAATAATAAAATTAAATGCCTAATACTGCGCCAAAGGATAATCTAGGCTCAAAATAGAATTCCAGCCCTGAATGGGTTTCACATGACATAATTGTAATTTGAAAATGAGTTTTAAAAAATGATACAAACTTACAGTCTAGCACTCAGAGGAGTGAGCTAGCATGGGTGGAAAATTGGCACGGAGGACTATAGAACAACAGTGGCTTGTTTTAAAAAAAGATATTGCAAAGGTACAGAATAAAGTATATTTCATTGAAGAAGGAAATTACAAGTAGTTTCAGGGTGCCATGGGTAAAGACAGACTTTATATAGCACCTTTCACGACCTCAGGGTATCCCAAAGCACTTTACAGCCAATGAAGTACTTTAGAAGTGTAGTCACTTGTATTGTAAGAAATACAGCAGCCAGTTTGCACACAGCATGGTCCCACCATCAGCAATGAGATGACCACCAGATAATCTGTTTTTTTGTGGCATTGGTTGAGGGATAAATATTGGCCAGGACACCGGGGAGAATCCCCCCTGCTCTTCTTCAAAATAATGCCATGGGATCTTGTACGTCCACCTGAGGGGGTAGATGGGGCCTCGTTTTAATGTCTCTTCTGAAACAAGGCACCTCCAACAGTGCAGCACTCCCTCAGCCCTGCAGTGTCGGCCTAGAATTTGTGCCCAAGTCCCTGGAGTGGGACATGAACCCAAAACTTACTGACTCAGAGGCGAGAGTGCTGCCACTAAGCCACGGCTGACACCCGAAGAGGTTAGAAACCAATTAAAATCGAAGAGGGCCCATAAGGTCCAGACGAACACTATTGAAGAAAAAAACTAAAGGAGAACATGAGGAAAAAAGTTACGAGTGAGATAAGGAAAGCCAAGAGGGAGCACGAGGGAAAAAAAATCAAAGAGGAACAGTAAAGTATTTTACAAATACATCAATAAAAAGAATTGTTAAAAATTGGATAGGTCCCAAAAGGAGAAGATTGTCAATTTGTACAGGATGATCAAAAAATGGCAGGGGTACTTAATAAGTACTTCCCATCAGTTGTCGGAGAGGAGTTAATCCTGATGTGGTTAAGAGCAAGGTGAGCAACATTATGATGGCTAAAATGAAAATTTTAGATAAGTTAGTTAAACTAAGGGAAGACAAAGTGCCAGGGCATGACTGGATATATTCTAGGATCCTGAAGGAGCTGACGGAGAAAATTGCAGAGGGCCTTGAAATTATATTTCAGGGCTCTATTGAGTGTGGATGTGTGTCAGAGGACCAGAGAATGGCCAATGTAGTACGCATTTTTTTTTTAAAAAGGGAGGGACAAAGCAAATACAGGCTAGTTAACTCAACATCTGTGGTGGAGAAAATTTGAGTCTTCAATTAAGGATGAAATGGCCACATATCTAGAGAAAGAGATATTAGTTAGGAGAAGCCAGCACGGATTTCAAAAGGGACGACCATGCTTGACAAACCATAGAATTCTTTGAGAAGGTAACAGACATGGTATTTGGGGAAAATGCAGTGTACATGGACTTTAGGGAAAGCCTTTGACAAGGTGGCACATATGGGCGACTACTCGAGTCGATTAAGGGGTGTGGGATTAGGAGGAGGATAACAAACTGGATTAAAAATTAAGGGAGAAAACAGAGAATAGGAGTTAAGTGCAGTTTTTCCAGAGTGGTTGAAAGTGGGTCGTGGTGACCCTCAGGCGTCAATTCTGAGGCTAACTCTGTTCCTTGTTTATAGCAATGATTTGGATATAGGCCTAGAAGGAATGTTGTCAAAATTTGCAGATATCAAAATAGGTGGTATTAGTTAATTCATGAGAATACTAAAGAAAATTGCAAAGGGATATAGATAAGATAGGGGAATGGGCTAAAAGGTGGTAGATGGAATTCAATGTCAGTAAGGTGATGCATTTTGGTAAACAAAATAACAGCAGTAATTATACTGAATGGAGGTGGGCTAGGTGCTGTGGAAGAGCGAAGGGATTTAGTGGACATGTTCACAGAACATTAAAGGCAACACCTCAGGTTGATAAGGCTCGAGGAATTCCAGGTTTTATCTCGAGGTATAGAATATAAAGCCTTAGTAAGACCAGTTGGAGTACTGTGTGCAGTATTATGCCTCACACTATAGGAAGGATATTGAGGCTTTAGAGAGGGTACAATGCCGATTTATAAGGAACAGTAAGCACGGTATTTTAACAATTGTTTTTGAAGAGAAAAAAAGATAATTGATAAGGTTACACAGGAAGAGAAAAAAATCAAACTTAAAATAAGAGAATGAAGAGCAAATGTGGATTTATATGGATGGTTTAAGTAGAATTTACTTACAATTTTATAAAAGTTATGTTTTTTATGGCTAATTACAATAATAAAAAGCTGACATTTTGAGTAGCTTTATTTTACTGTAATATTCATGTTTCTTTCAGTACCTCAGCAGAAAACTTACAAAACAATGTGGCCCAACAAACCAATTTGCTAGATTTGCCATAGGTCTAAAGATTAAAAATCATTCTCTGTTTGATATTGAGATACAATGCTGCAGAAGGTCAGCCCATCACAAGTATCTCTATTGTACACAACTCACTGCATTGTGTCTTTGATCTTCCTGTATGAGGTCCCATTGAATTCTGGAATAAAACATTTAATCGATCTCCTATTGCTCAGGTCTTCCATTTCTCTAGGGAAATGTAATGATGGCATGTTGCTTGGCATAGAAGGAGCGATTGTGGAAGATTACTTAAATGGAAAAGAATTATATATTCCCTTCATCTGTGGTCTCCCTTTCTTATACGAGGAGGGGGCTCTAGTCCCAGTACTCTCAACTGACTGAGATCTGCTCTACAACCGGTAATAATTGGATTCCCTTTTCTTCCCCATTTGATTGTTTTTTTTTGGGGGGGGGGGGGTGGAGGAAAGAGGAGGGGGGCAATGAGCGCGCCCCTTGCCCCATATAGTGTCCTGGCTGTGCCTATCCTTTCTCCTAATATTGGTTTTCCATACACCTCCCATTTTCCATCGATTTTCCCCCTCTCCTGAAGGCTGCAGCATGCTCCCACGAGCAGTCAAGTAGCCATTCTTCATTATGTGAGTTTAGTCAGCGAGTGTTGGCAAGCTACTCTACTGCAGGGGGAACATAGCCAACCCTGATCCTATCCTCACCCAAAGTCCACAAATGCACGCTTGCTGGATAGTGCTCAGGAGTCGGAAAAAGCTTATTTTTGCAATAATGGCACCCTTAATATTGGCCCTTCCTCTCATTTTATTTTTGATTGGTATTTTCCTCTCAAATGTAAGTAATGTTATGCAATTCCAAAGATATAAAATTAAGAAAAAAAACTCATGCTAGAGACATTTAGGAATCTTAAAGATTAGGATAAAAAATTAACAGTAGTGTAATCCTAAATGTGTGTTTTTTTTAGATCACTCAGTATTCAGGTTGGAGTGGGTGCATATCCTGGCGCTACTAGAAATAAATATTTGGAAAATGTATAGCAATTAGCTAGACACAGCCTTCAATGACGGCTGATGTGCTTGTTCATCTGCACTGCTTCCATGAATCATCAGATGAATACACCCTGGGGAACTTCTGTGGGGTGGGATGGAAAGGAAAGGTTTTTATTTAACTCTCCTTATTGAAGGCCAGGATAGAGAGGGTAACGTTGAAAGAGATCTTTTTTTAAAAATCAGCAGCTGTAAAAGTGTGACATTTTACATAGCTCTGAAATGGGCTGCCCATTTCAGTTAGGCAAGCCTAAATATTGAACTCTGATTAATCTCTTTTGAAGGGAGGTACTTTCATGTACACATAGTTGTAGCAGCTTCCTGCTGTATAGTGATTTTTGAACAATCCATGAATCCCTGCGGGACTTGGCCACAGGTTTGTACATGACTACTACACTGGATTGCTGACTTGGCTGTAGAGGGTAACAATTGCAGGAGGATGCCATAAAATTAATTGTACAGGAAGGCCTTATCAGTTGATAAATGTGTGGCACCAGGAGAACTTCTTTTGATTTACAGCTATGAGAGATCTTAAAAACACAGTGTGGTAGAAACTGCCAGAAATGCAAAGGTGACCTTACTTACCTCATAACTGAACAAAATGTAAAGGGTCCAAAAGGAAAACTAACAAACTAACAACAGGACATTGTCCAATTGATAGGCTGTTGAACTTCTGTATCACATTGTATGTGTTGTGCTAAGAATTCTCCTTAGTCATTTTATCCTACAATGCCAGTTTTTATTTTAGATGAAAGTTTTGCTGAATAAAAATTAACTTGATATCACTTTTATTATTCCAAATGCCTGCTGATAGCATTCTAGAAGTGCTTGCTGATTGGCTGTTGCTGTAGTAATTCTGATTACAACATAATCCCTGGATTTTATGTCTCAGAATTTCCTGCTTTGTCTTTTCTTGCTAACACCATTCAGAGCAAAGCAGTTCCAACTAAATGGCGAGTCCAAGTTATTAGATTATGCAGGTGTGCACTAAAAGTGTAACAAATACCAAAGATTTGTTTTTACACAATATATGTATCATGAAATACCTTTAGCATGTAGCCACACATTGTATAAATCATAAGCCTGTTTCGGGAACTTTTACTGGGGATAGCCATAGACACCCAGTATATTAAGGTGATTAGCTTGGGGGGGGGGGGGGGGGGGGAGGAAATGTATATTCCAGAAACACAGCTCACCCTCTGTTTGAGACCACTGGGTAAGGGTTTTGCCATTGTCTCAGCTCCCAGAGAGATTAAGTGTTCAGCATTAGCATCATGAGCCATCTCTTCTTGATGAGGTTAATTGTCTTGCCATTGTCTCAGCAAGTTGACGATGTCAGGTACCGGACCATCGGGGTCCCATTTGTCAAGCTGATGGACTACGTCTGGCATCATCAGCAGTGCTGAGGACGTTTAGCTAGCTCACCACAGAACTTCCTGCTAAACAGTGTATAAAACAAAGCTCAAACAAGGGCTCAGTGTAGAGGGTCCCTTCAGAGACAGCAGGCTAGGTTTGTTAAGGTGGATGCGCAGGCAGAAGCCCAACGCTCATGTCGGAAGGAGAGAAAGAAGCCTGCAGAAGGCAGGATCTGTGGAATCCAAGAGGGTGGGGTCGTGAGGACCCTGAGAAGTGAGGGGCCAAGGCACAAACTCTACCCAGAGTGGAAGCGGGTACTATATCTCCATTCTGTAAACTGCTGCTTAAACACTGAGTGTGTTAAACTGTTCTTCATAATAAAGTACGTGCCACCGTAACCAATTGGGGTCGACTTGAATCTTTCAGAACTGTGAAATGATAGCAGAGCAGGGGCTCCCTAAGACAGAGTATATATTCCCAACAAAGCTAGCAATCTCCACATGAAGTTGCTGCTTAAAATTACTTCCTCCTCCTCCTCCTATTTTCTCCCCTTCTTAAAGTTGTAGCTCTCACTGGGATACAGCCGCAAACACACTGGCTCCAGTAGACGTCAGCTATTTTCGTGGGCCTTTCTAGGCTTCCTTAGTGGGACCTTCATTCCACTGCATTGCATAAAATGAGCAGCTTGATGGCACGGCACATCGCATTATACCACAGAAAGGTAGCACATGGGAATCGGCATCAATCAATACATCTCACACAAGATCTGCAGAAGCAACCACTGGAAGTGTGGCATGTTCCTCTCCCATAAGCAAGCTAAAAAATGAACTAAAATGATGTTCATAAAGTAACAATGGCCTGGAATTACATTACCACCCTGTGTCAGGGAATTGTCTGTGGGGTAGATAAAGTAAAAAAAAACATGGATAGAAAAAAAATAAAGCAGACTTGATGGCAAATGGCCCATCTCTGTTCCTATGATGCATAAAAATGTTAAAGGACTGAAACTTCCTACTTTCAGGTTTTTGATCCAGTGCAACAACAACTTGAATTTATGTAGCATCTTTAATGTAGAAAAACATCCCAAAGAGCTTTACAGAGGCTTCACGAGAGTCCTATTATATTCTATATCTTTACCCCCTACCATTGCAAACTTTGCACCAAGTATCAAAGATTATAAACTATGAATCACCAGAGCAAAGCAGCCATTTGACATGCACCCACTTATTAAGACATCTTTCTATTCTTTGAATTTGCAGTAGAAATCCCTAATATTGATTTTCACTTGTGATTAAATTGCAAAGAACCTTTTACTGAACTGTTTGGACTTTTCACTTATGCACATGACATGAGGACAAGTGCAATCAACAAATGCAACACCTTTTGCCAACCCCACTTCTGGCCTCATTGGTGTTGCAGAATTTTTAAACACCCAACCTGCCACTATCATGTTGCTTACTGTGAGGATCAAGAAAATGTTCATGTACAAACAATATACTAAAATTCCAGCATTAACAAGTATCCCCTCAAAAGAAAATAAAACTTACACTTCTTGCTAAACAGTGTAGGGAGCTTGCTGTGTGCAAATTGGCTGCTGCATTTTCTACTTAACAGTGTCTACACTTTAAAAGTACTTCAATGGTTGTAAAGCGCTTTGGGACATCCTGAGGTCGTGAAAGACGCTATATAAATGCAAGTCTTTCTTTTACCTCTCCAGTTGGGAGATTTGCAAAATGGCTAATACCCCAAAAAAGAAATAAAAAATCATCACGTAATTACTGTATGTGCGTAAAATAGTCTCCACAATTTTTTTTTAAAATAAATTAATTTAACTTGAACTTACATTACAAATGGAACGCTTACTTGGTAACTAAATGCAGAATTCATTTTACAAGTGAGAACAACCTCAATAACTGATTCATGAACTTTCTGTCTGTGACTTGCCCTTTCAGGAACATACAAGAAATTGTTTATTACAATGCATCAGTAACTGACACTTGGGAGCTGCCCGCCTGCCAAATTTACTGGGCATTAATGGAGCGAGAAGAACTTTAATAATAAAACGAAGGGCTCCCACCGCAGCACAGTCCTACATTGAAAATTTACGGCTTTGAATCACAGTGGAATAATAGGCAAAAAACGGTGCATTTGTCTGAAATTCCCCAACCTATTATTTTTACAGAGGCATTAACCCATTTATTTAAATGGCTTAATGTTGTCTCTGAAATAGCGGAGGGAGGAATTTCAGATGAAAACATTAAGTGCTCATACCTACTATCCTGTGGTGTAATTTCAAGGTGCTGGAGAATGGTTAAAGACTTAAAGCACTTTAGACAAGCGCAACTAACCTGAATTTAAAACAAAAATTAACCTATTTGCCTGGTCATTTTCATGCGTTGCTAGGGCGGGAATACCATTCGTCTACTCTCAAATGCTTGTGAGTTGTCCTGACCTTTCCCCGCCCTTTTTTCAACTCTATTTCCTTTCTTTTCAAAATTTTATTACCTTCCTACAGCAAATCTGAATCCAAGTTCCCTTGAAGTAATGCCTTTTAATTTGGTTCCTAGACTTCCTCTGTTTGTAATAAAGGTTGTCTCCATCACATTCACTTATAAACCACAATCACTCTTCCAGAAAACCATGACTGCTGCATTGAACCCATGTCCAAACTTGACAACCATCAGCCATGCAAACTTTGTTGTTGCATGAAACATTGCTGTCTCAATAGGCAATTGGCAAAATTACCAACACCCAGAAACTCACCTGTACAATGAAATTCCATCAAGCCATCTAGCAACCACATCACATAATATCATTAGGATTATTCTCTTGGATTCTGGCTGTGGTCAATCTTGTGACTGATATATGGAAAGTACTTGCCTATCCTACAGGCACTCTGGGCTGCAATATGATGATTAAGAAACAGTAAAAAAAATCTTATCCTGCTTTACAGAATGTGATAGATGGACATTTTAGAGAGAGCAAAAATGCCACTCTATCATAAATTCAATCATAAAGAAGCAAAACTTGGCCCTTGTCCATCTTTACCATCTTTTTATTCATATACGTCCTCTTATTTGGAAAAACTTTTAATGAAAATTACTAACACGTTATCAATGCCTTTTAGCATACACTGAACACAACATTTCCCCGTTGAGAAGCACACTTACTCACTTGGCAGCATTCCTGCCTTTGGGTCAACAGTTTGTGGGTTCAAGCCCTACTCCAGGACTATAGCATATAATCTAGGCCATTGTGTATTCGCAGAGGTGCCTTCTTTCAAATGATGTGGAGATGCCAGTGATGGACTGGGGTGGACAAATGTAAGGAGTCTTACAACACCAGGTTATAACCTGGTGTTGTAAAACTCCTTACATTCTTTCAAATGAAACTGAGGCTCTATCTGCCTGTAAAAGATCCCATGGCATTATCTGAAGAGCATGGAGCTTTCCAATGTCCTGGCCAGTATTCCTCTCAAAACTAACTAAAAACAGATTAATTGATCATCCATCGGTTTTACGGTTTGTGTGACTAGCTGTGTTTGGCTACATACAAAAATGACTACACTTTAAGAGTAATTCATTGACTGTGAAGCACTTTGGGACTGCCTGGGGATATGAAAGACCCTATATCAATGCAAGTTTTATTTCTTTCACATATTATTTTGACAAATTAATGTATCTCCCACAGGATTGCTCATGAGCCCGAGGCTAAGGTCGGACTGTTCTGCACCTTATTTCTTTATTGTCTATCTAAGTCTGCCACTTTGTCCATCCACTATTCTGCTATTGTTCCTGCTGCTACAACCTATTAAAAAAATTAATTTCTCAGGATTGCTAGCATTTATTGCACATCCATAGATGCCCCGAAAAGGTGGCAGCGGGCCGCCTTCTTGAACCACTGCAGTCCATGTGGTGAGGGTATTCCCATAGCACTGTTAGGTAAGGAGTTCCAGGACTTTGATCCAGCAATGAAGGAACGGCAATACATGTCAGGATGGTTCAAAAAAAGGGTGCAAGGATAAACCCAGCAACTACAGGCCAGTCAGCTTAACCTCAGTGGTGGGGAAGTTAATAGAAACAATAATCCTGGACGCAATTAATAGTCACTTGGACAAGTGTGGATTAATTAAGGAAAGCCAGCACAGATTTATAAAAGGGAAAGAGTGTTTAATTAACCAGATTGAGTTTTTTGATGAGGTAACAGAGAGGGTTGATGAGGGCAATGCAGTTGATGTGGTGTATATGGACTTCCAAAAGGCGTTTGATAAAGTGCCACAAAGTTGGCTTGTCAACAAAGTTGAAGCTCGTGGAATAAAAGGGGCAGTGGCAGCATGGATACAAAATTAGCGAAGTGACAGGAAACAGAGAGTAGTGGTGAACGGATGTTTCTCGGACTGGAGGAAGGTATATAGTGGTGGTCCCCAGGGGTCGGTACTAGGACTACTTGATATATATTAATGACTTGGACTTGGGTGTACAGGGCACAATTTCAAAATGTGCAGATGACACAAAATTTGGAAGTGTAGTGACCAGTGAGGAGGATAGTGATAGACTTCAAAAGGACATAGACAAGCTGGTGGAATGGACGGACACAGGGCAGAAAAAATTTAACGCAGAGAAGTGCAAAATGATACATTTTGGTGGGAAGAACAAGGAGAGGTAATATAAATTGAAGGGTACAATTTTAAAGGGGGTGCAGGAACAGAGAGACCTGGAGGTGCACATACCCAAATCTTTGAAGGTGGCAGGACAAGATGAGAAGGCTGTTTAAAAAAGCATATGGGATCCTGGGCTTTATTAATAGAGGCATAGAGTACAAAAGCAAGGAAGTTATGCTAAATCTTTATAAAACACTGGTTAGGCCTCAGTTGGAGTATTGTGTCCAATTCTGGGCACCACACTTTAGGAAGGACATCAAGGCCCTAGAGAGGGTGCAGAAGAGATTTACAAGAATGGTGCCAGGGATGAGAGAGACTTCAGTTATGTGGAGAGACTAGAGGAGCTAGGATTGTTCTCCTTAGAACAGAGAAGGTTAAGGGGAGATTTGATAGAGGTGTTCAAAATCATGAATGATTACTGACCCTTCTGCCACTGGAAACAGTTTCTCATTTATTCTGTCAAAACCAGAGGGCACAGATTTAAGGTGATCGGCAAAAGAGATAGAGGCGACATGAGGAAACTTTTTTTTTAAAAATGCAGCGAGTTGTACTGATCTGGAATGCACTGCCTGAAAGGATGGTGGAAGCAGATTCAATAGTAACTTTCAAAAGAGAATTGGATAAACACAATAAATAAATGAAGGGAAAAAATTTACAGGGCTATGGGGAAAGAGCAGGGGAATGGGACTAATTGGATAGCTCTTTCAAAGAGGCGGCACAGCCATGGTGGGCCGAATGGCCTCCTCCTGTGCTGGACCTATTATGATACTTGCAGATGAAGTCCACATACACCACATCAACCCTCTGTTACCTCATCATAAAACTCAATCTGGTAAACAGCTGCCTTGGAATCGAGTTCGAACGCATAATGGGTCCTGTGCATAGAATCATCTGAAGAGTGGAAGCTCCAGGCCTTGTATACTTATTAATGCTTTGACTCGCACTTAGAACTAAGATTCTGCAACCTAACCACAAAGTTAATATGCAGGTGCAGCAAGCAATTAGGAAGGCAAATGGTATGTTAGCCTTTATTGCAAGGGGGGTGGAGTATAAGATTAAGGAGGTCTTGCTGCTATTATATAGGGCTCTGGTGAGACCACACCTGGAGTATTGTGTACAGTTTTGGTCTCCTTACCGAAGGAAGGATATACTTGCCCAAGGGGGGGGGGGTTCAACAAAGGTTCACCAGATTGATTTCCATTCCCATGAAAACAGAACTTTAGCCGTTACAAAAATACCTTTTCCCTTTAATGATAATCACCAGCCCTTTAAAAGCTGCTCCCTCACGAATTCCCTTACTCTGCCCCTCCCACCCCAGCCAATCGTGCTACTACCATTTTTAAAAAAAAAACAGGCAGGGGACTTTTTAAAATGAAGGAGGCCTAGTTTTGTAAAGTTAGGCCATTGTCATTAAGGGCACAGGGTTGAACACACCTCAGGTGAGTGCAGGACCAATTTTGCCACCATCACGAAATCAGGGTTTGTGTGACAGTTTCATTGAGAGGCCGGAAGCATGTGAAATGTGGGAAATTGAAATGCCACAGTGACAAACTACTGGGACTTGTCTGATGCAGGGTTAAGATACATTACGGAAGATGGGCTAAAGGGAGTTTTAAGTCTACATTTATGTACAATCTCAGTTGCCTTCATTCACAAAATACTATGCTTAAGTCTTGCTTATTCAGTAATCTTTGCACTATTAAATCATAAGCAATAGAAACATCTCCATCAGAATGGAGATGCAGACTTGATCAGTTTTTCTTTCCCCTCCACAAAAAGTAAAAAAAAAACATTGGTTACATGGTTAAGGTTAGTGAAATTTCAATTAAAACAAATTAACCTGAAATAAACGCCATCTTCTAACTGTCGTGGTTCAGCTTTATTCATTAGAGATACTTGAATCATTGGCTCACAAATCAAGAAAAGGCCTTGCACTGGAAATATCCCAGTTACAATTTGTTTTTGTAAACTGCCAATCGAACTACAACCCAATTTACAATCCTGCTGGGTTGGAGTTTGTGGATAGCATGGAGTGAACCATGACTTAAACACGTGTTATTGTGGTTTGAACATTTCACGCAGCCAACTCAGTATAAATGGAGAGGCAACAGGAGTTGGGTCTTTTTGCTTCCTATTCAGTCAGAAAGAAGAATCAAGACGGAATTTCTTTTCGTGAGTATTATCTTCAAAATCATCGCCAACACTCCAGTGCAGGACAGAGGGAGTGCTGCAACATGGGAGGTGTCATCATTCCGATGAGACGTTACACTCAAGCCTCATCTGGATGGCGCAGCTCCCAAGCCACCATTGAAAAGGAGGAAAAGGAAAGAAAAAAAGAATGAGCGTGCATTAATTTGGTGCCTTTCACAGCCTCAGGTGTCCCAAAGCACTTCACAGACAACGAATTAAGTTTAAAGTGTAGTCACTGCTGTAACATAGGAAAACACACCCACGAACAACAAGATAGATGACCAAGGCAATCTATTTTATCCATCTAGTTATGTTGATTGAAGGATAAATAATGGAAAGGACAACTCCCCTGCTCTTCTTCAAATAGTGCTATGAGGCCTTTTAGGTCCATGAGGGGGCAGATTTACCATCATCTGAAAGATAGCACTTCTGACAGTGCAGCACTCGCTCAGTACCGCACTAAACTATCAGTTTAGATTATGTGTTCAAGTTTCTGTAGTGGGGCTTCAGCCCATGATTGTCTGACTTAGAGGTAAGAGTGCTACCAATGAGCCAAGGCAGACATCTAGAAAGAAAAGGGAAATTCTATATCATCAATAAATTCTACAACACCTATAGCATCAGTAAAGGAGTCAGCATGGATTTCAGAAGGGAAAGTTATGCTTGACCAACCTTATTGAATTCTTTGAAGTAACAGAAAGAGTAGACAAGGGTAATGCAGTAGATGTAATATATTTGGATTTTCAAAAGGCCTTCCATAAGGTACCGCATTGTAGACTCATGACTAAGGTCAGAACACGTGGAGTTAGCACAAAGGAAGATGGCAGTGGTTGCTGGAGGCCAATCATCTCAGCCTCAGGGCATTGCTGCAGGAGTTCTTCAGGGCAATGTGCTAGGCCCAACCATCTTCAGCTGCTTCATAATGACGTTCCCTCCATCATAAGGTCAGAAATGGGGATGTTCGCTGATGATTGCACAGTGTGCAGTTCCATTTGCAACCCCTCAAATAATGAAGCAGTCCGAGCCCACATGCAGCAAGACCTGGACAACATCCAGGCTTGGGCTCATAAGTGGCAAGTAACATTCGTGCCAGACAAGTGCCAGGCAATGACCATCTCCAACAAGAGAGAGTCTAACCACCTCCCCTTGACATTCAACGGCATTACCATCACCGAATCCCCCACCATCAACATCCTGGGGGTCACCATTGACCAGAAACTTAACTGGACCAGCCATATAAATACTGTGGCTACAAAAGCAGGTCAGAGGCTGGGTATTCTGCAGCGAGTGACTCACCTCCTGACTCCCCAAAGCCTTTCCACCATCTCCAAGGCACAAGTCAGGAGTGTGATGGAATACTCTCCACTTGCCTAGATGAGTGCAGCTCCAACAACACTCGAGAAGCTCGACACCATCCAGGACAAAGCAGCCCACTTGATTGCACCCCGTCCACCACCCTAAACATTCACTCCTTCACCACCGGCGCACAGTGGCTGCAGTGTGTACCATCCACAGGATCCACTGCAGCAACTCGCCAAGGCTTCTTCGACAGCACCTCCCAAACCCGCGACCTCTACCACCTAGAAGGACAAGAGCAGCAGGTACATGGGAACAACACCACTTGCACGTTCCCCTCCAAGTCACAAACCATCCCCACTTGGAAATATATCGCTGTTCCTTCATCGTCGCTGGGTCGAAATCCTGGAGCTCCCTTCCTAACAGCACTGTGGAAGAACCTTCCCCACACGGACTGCAGTGGTTCAAGGCGGCGGCTCACCACCACCTTCTCAAGGGCAATTAGGGATGGGCAATAAATGCTGGCCTCGCCAGCGACGCCCACATTCCATGAACGAATAAAAAAGTAGCAGAATGGCTAGCAAGCTGGCTACAAAACAGAAAAGAGAGTAGGGGTTAAGGATAGCTACTCAGACTGGCAAAAGATGGGCAGTGGTGTTCCACAGGGATTGGTACTGGGACCATGGTTGTTCACAAATTTACATTAACGATTTGGACTCTGGAATCTGAAGTACAGGAATCAGAAGTACAATTTCAAAATTTGCAGATGACACGAAATTGGGGGCGTAATTAGTAGAAAAGGAAGACTGCGTCAAAATGCAAGAAGACACTAATAAACTTGCAGTCAATAAATTTCTCCTCATCTCAGTCCTAACTGTCCTACCCTGTATCCTGAGACTGTGACCCCTTGTTCTAGACCCCCCAGCCAAAGGAAACATCCTCCCTGCATCCAGGCTGTCCAGCCCCGTCAGAACTTTATACGGTTCAATGAGATCCCCTCTCATTCTTCTAAACTCTAGTGAATACAGGCCCAGTCGACCCAATCTCTCCTCATACGACAGGCCTGCCATCCCAGGAATCAGTTTGGTGAACCTTCGCTGCACTCCCTCTATGGCAAATATACCCTTTCTTAGGTAAGGAGACGTAAAGATGATGATTCTACTTGTGGGGAGTCCAAAACTAGAGGACACAAATATAGTCACCGACAAATCCAATAAGGAATTCAG
Organism: Heptranchias perlo; assembly: GCF_035084215.1. Lineage (NCBI taxonomy): Eukaryota > Metazoa > Chordata > Chondrichthyes > Hexanchiformes > Hexanchidae > Heptranchias > Heptranchias perlo. Next base: position 12,784,209 of record NC_090337.1, read on the forward strand.
GAGAAACTTCTTTACCCAATGTGGAATGCGCTACCACAAGGAGTGGTTGAGGCAAATAGCAGAAAAGTGTTTATAAGGGGAAGCTAGATAAGCACACAAGGGAGAAAACAAAATGCTGATAAGGTTAGGGTTAGATGTAGGGAGGGGGCTTGTGGAGCATAAACACTGGCATAGACCAGTTGGGCTGAATGGCCTGTTTCTGTGCTGTAGACTCAATGTAACACCTTATGTCCTCAAGACATCCAAAAGCACTTCAAAGCCAATGAATTACTCCTGAAATGCAGTCACTGTTACATAGGCAAACCTGGCAGCTCATTGGCTTACAGCAGTGTCCTAGAAACAAGAAGTGAGATGAATGGACAGTTAATCTGTTTTTAGTCATTGGTCTGGACACTGGGAGAATAATGGCAGGAGTGAGAGTTCAGAGGGAAGACCAGGGGTGGTTAGGAAGGTCAGACTGTTGGAGTGAGAGAGAGAGAGAGAGAGAGAGAGAGAGAGAGAAATTCTAGGGGTCAGTACAGGATTACAAATGGATGCAGGGGGAGGAGGCAGTCATTTTATCCCAGTCTCTCCAGGTTGCCAGACCCCAGGAATGGGGTCTTGTACGTCCACCTGAACATGTGGACAACAAGAAGCACTAAACAATTTTTAAAAAACTGTGCTTTTAACACATCACCGAAAGACAACACTTCCAACAATGCAGTACTGAAGTGTCAGCTTAGTTTATGTGCTCAAGTCCAGGAGTGGGGCTTGAACTCAACTTTTTAAACTCAAGAATGCTGAACCAAACTGACAATGTAAAGAGCAGGGACTTCTTCCCATGTCCTCACTAATACTCCTTCCTCAACCAACCACACCAAAAGAAAACACTGAAGTGGTCATTTATCTCATTGCTGTTTTGGGATTTTGATGTGCCCAAAAATGGCTGCCACATTCTCCTACGTAACAGTCACAGCAATTCATTGCATACAAAGCACTTTAAAACATTTGAGACATAAGGCCGCACAATATAAATGCAGTTTTCTTTCCTTAGGGTTGTTTTGAGAGAATAGCCACAGATTTCTAGCTATCTGCATCAAAAAACTTCTTTTTTTTTTGAGTATTTGTTATGGTATCTAACTTTGGAAAGATATTACTATTGAAACTTTTATATGGACACCAACTAAATGCAGCAGTTTTGAAAAGAGCATGACAGATGTGCTGTGTTACTATCAAAACATTGCATAATTGTCTTAATTAAAATAGCCCCATTACAAGTCAAGTGTGTTCTGGGCCTTTCACTGTTACCATGGTGGCCAAAATAAACGAGCATAAAATGTTGAACGACCAAACTGTTAAATAAAATGGCACCGGCTGAGGGGTTAACATACAGAACAGAGAATCATTGATTAGCTGAACGGTGAAATAATTAAGTACTCAACAGTGTAAAAACGCTAGGAACAGGCATTCAAACCTGTGAATTGAAAATGCAACAGGTATTAAACCGGTTGTCAGTCTGGGTATTGGTGTTTTTAAAAAAAGCCATATCTGCCTTTAAATATGATGTGGAGATGCCGGTGATGGACTGGGGTTGACAATTGTAAACAATTTTACAACACCAAGTTATAAAGGAGCTCCTGACATTTACCTGAGGAAGGAGGAAGCCGGAAGCCTCCGAAAGCTTGTAGATTTCAAATAAAAATCGTTGGACTATAACTTGGTGTTGTAAAATTGTTTACAATTGCCTTTAAATAGGCAGGCACCACCCACCATATCCACAAACATAAAATAGACTGAAAAAAGCTGTGCCAAAAGGAAGCTGATCCTCAAAAGTTCAATCTAAAGCTGCTTGGGATGTGCTTGCACTGAACAGGCATCAGTAGAATAGCTCATCGTGAAGTACCCAGACTCAAAATGGCAGATTTCCCACAAAGGGAAGACAATGCTGTCGCACAGTAAGTTTTATTGAGGGAGTACAAAGAAAGCTGGGGGGGGGGATCATGCTAATTAATATTATGGGGGCAAAGTATCTAAAGGCATTTATACAAATATGTAGGAGCGCCGTTATTTGAATACATTTTTGTCACGTAGACTTTTATTTTCATGAACCGTTCAGTTCCAGTGACACATGATTTTCCTTTTACTCCCCAGAAGTACCTCATACAAAACTCCAAAAGCATTCATCATGGGTCCAAGTTTAAACTTCTGACTTTTTGACAGTGTAAACATTACAGTAACATCAACATAAATCTGGCAGAGCACCAAGGAACTTAAAAGAGAAACACATATTTGGTTAAAAACATGGCCATTTTTATTCACATTTCTTTTACAACTTTGTCTTTAATTAACTGCTCTCTATTTTCAGGGTACTTGAAAATTGAAGTACAAGTTTATGTGCCAGTGAATTAATCTGTAGTCTGCCTGAACACATTTTGCAAAGAAGCTTATAGCCAGGAGAAAGTCTTTCATTTCATGAGTCTGGGCTCGATTCAAACTCAAATTCCAGAGGTGAAATGACAGTGAGCTTATCTGCTGCAAAACCCAGTTTCCCAACAATCTACAAAGCCTTCCCTGAAAGCAGAAAGGTTTATACTGGTGGTAAAAACCAACTTAAGCTGCTTTATTTAAAAAAATAAACATGTTTGCAATTCTCACTGACCCAATGTACAAATTGTCAATATGAAGAACTGCATGCTTTTTGGGTAAAATTTATGCAGTATTCAATGAGGCAAAAAATTGTCTTTTTATATGTTGGGAAATTTGCAAAAGATGCCAGGAAATGTAGTTTAGTTAATTCCTCTGCCCCAGGAACACTCAAACCTGGTTAATTTTAAAAAGTGGCTAAACCTATTAAGGGCAAGAAAGTTCTTATTTTCATCTAATGTTCCTTCTCGTTTATTCTGGCTAGGAATATTGATTTACGAGGACTGAATTGCCCAGATTTTCCAATTGGCTGTGTTCGAATAACACTAATGAAAAAAATCTAAGCTAATAAGTAAAGTTCCATTTTTATTATATGGGATTTTTAAAAACGAATATTTTGGGATTCTGAATTCATAAATCCGTGGGCTTGACGATATTTTAAGTTTGCAATTTTAAACTTGACGACTAACCCAAAGCCAAACATTTTTTCCCAATTATCATGTCTCATTCATATCCAATGCTGTTTTTTTTTTAAAAACAGAACAGATCAACATTAGTTTAAGGGTACCACTGCTCAATTACTTAACTGCTTGCTGAGTTTTCAATATGTCAGCTAATGCCTATGTCTAAGTAACATCAAAGATCAATATTCTGAACTCGCACAATCTCCTTTTCAGACAGATTTCAAAGGGCAATACAACATCAGCTGCAGAGCTAGGCTCAGCTTTTATACAACATTTATCTTGGCTGTTTATATCATTGATGAGGTAACCCAGCAGAAATGGGGTCAATGTGTTTAAAATTACACTTAACCATAGGCCACAGAATATAAAATTACAACAATACTTGGCACAGCAGGAGGGAGAACATAGTATTAATGGTTTAGATATATGCAAAAAAAATTTAAAGTGCGACTAAAATCAGAAAGTTTTTGGAGTCCCCAATGTTAGTAATGGAAAATTTGGTTCACAAATTTATAATCAAATGCCTATCTTTGAGCTCTAAATATAAGGGAATGATCTGTAGGGCATCCATCAAACAGATAGTTCAATTAAACAAAGCCATCTGACAGTAGGCATTAGTGCATATTAAAAGCCCTGCAATATAATCAATATAAATCGCAGGAAGCCAAGCTGCAGCCACCACTGAGGCTGCTTTCATGCTATTCCAAAATGAACGGTAACCAATAAAACCCATAGGCAATTTACTCGCCAAATTCATGAACTTGGCCTGAGAAAATGAACCAAACCATTCATGAAACCATTCTATGGTTTCCAACATAAATAAAAGGCAATGGAAGTAGCCACTGAACAAAAAATCTGAACTACACCAGTGATTCGCCTGGACTTAAACTTCTATCACTTTTGATGCATTGAATTGTGGTGACATAAATCATGCAATAGTGGGATAATAAATAAAAAAGTTAAATTAAGTGCAGTTTGTTCAAATGAGAGAGAACAGTACAAGTCATCACAACCTAGCAAATTCAAATGTGAGATTACAGCAAAACCCATTCTGTACCCAGTTCACAAAATCAGGAGCTCAGCATTATCAACCCATTATACAGCAGATTTCATCATCTGTAATTGGGAAAGTGCAATGGTTTAGATTTTCCACTCTGCTCAGTACATTACATGGGGCATTAAACCAGTTCAAAATAACAGAACTTTGCTGAAACACAAGATCAGAATAGGAGAATTTAAAGTGATTGCTTGCTGATTTAATCAATCATGTCCTCTTCATCATCTCCAACCCACACAGTCTACAGAATCTTACTTGCATCAGCAAATTGACCCTGAAGACCTTTAGGAATTCCAGTCACCTAGTAACAGAAGAATGTGTTTTTTTAACCCCTTCCAGTCTGTGAATTTTATAAAACAAGGCTTCCACACTAGAGGTTCAAAAAGGTCCCAGACATTGTTAATATTTATTGGACCACCCCAGAATCTTCCTGAAAGTTCTGGATCTCAGACATCCTGCCCTTGATTCCTATCTAGTGATGCTGAAATGTGCATGTACTGATGTCATTTGAGAACAGGACCAGTTTTGACTCTGATATCTCTATGAAAGGTCCGTTGACACACACTGTTTAAGTTCACATACAAGAATGGCTGCTTGGGGGGAGGTAATGCATTGCACATGTGGAACATACTCCAGTAACAGTAAGGAGGGGAGAATAGCAGAGGTAAAGTGCAAAGCACATGAACCCTGTCTATAATGGACATCTCCCATAGATGGCCTTTGGACTGATTCAGTTTTGTCTTAGGTTGATCCCAATGGATGTTAATATACTTCAAAAAGGTTCGAGTGCAGTGCTTCACATTGATGACAATAGGAGGAACAGGCACTCTGCAAATGTGTCCATACAATGAAGCTGTAAAAGGTAACATGTCTGTTCACGATGGTTGTGTTTTAATCCTTCTCTAGGGGACTGGGTGCTGGAGACAGTATTTCTTAGGCTGGGATTAAAACAGTGTTGTGGCAGGGTTGAGACCTTAACCCTGCTTCTGATTTATGCTGACATTAGAAGGCAAAATTGGAAAGTATTGTATGTAGAACTGATACCAAGGCTTGAAGGGTTATATTATGACGACAGGATGTACAAACTTGGCTTGTATTCCCTTAGAAGATTGAGGGGTGATCTAATCAAGGTGGTTAAAATGATAAAGGGATTTGATAGGGTGGATATGAGAAATTATTTCCTCTGGTGGGGGAATCCAAAACAAGAGGGCATAATCTTCAAATTTGAACTGGACCATTTAGGAGTGAAATCAGGAAACACCTTTTCATTCAAATGGTGGTGGAAATCGCTCCTTCAAAAGGCTGTGGATGCTGGGTCAATTGAAATTTTCAAGACTGAGATCATTAGGTCAGGGTATCAAGGGATATAGATCAAAGGTGGGTAAATGGTGTTGAGGTACAGATCAGCCATAATCTAGCTGAATATGGAACAGGCTCGGGGGGCTGAATGGTTCAATTCAAGTTACTTTAGAGCACTGCCATTTTTATGTTTTTCACCAGAAAAGTCAAACTAACATAAAAATGTGTTGATTCAATAAAGAATTTCAATTGATAAGGCCTGGAACTGTGTGCATATCTGTGAACTACAGTGCCATTCTAATTGTGAAGCTGCATGTGCCTGTGCACACTTGTAACAATGATCTACAGATGGAAAGTGTCACCAGCATTTGCACTTTTTACATAAAGAAACATTGAATGTGGCATAAAGATTACTTTTCCATAATAAAGATTAACAGCAGTAACAATGTGACGTGATTAGCTTGTGAAGTACAAAGTAAAAAAAGTACAGCAATGTTTTCTTACTTTAAAATCATAGAATCATAGTAAATTTACGGCACAGAAGGAGGCCATTTGGCCCATCGTGTCCGCGCCGGCTGAGAAACGAGCCACCCAGCCTAATCCCACTTTCCCACATTTGGTCCACAGCCCTGCAGGTCACAGCTCTTCAGTTGCAAGTATTTTTTTTAATGAGTTGAGGGTTTCTGCCCCCACCACCACCTCCGGCAGTGAGTTCCAGACCCCCACCATCCTCTGGGTGAAATTTTTTTTTCTCATTTCCGCACTAATCCTTCTACCAATCACTTTAAATCTATGCCCCCTGGTTATTGACCCCTCCGCTAAGGGAAATAGGTCCTTCCTATCCACTCTCTCTAGGCCCCTCAATTTTGTACCCCTCAATCAAATCACTCCTCAGCCTCCTCTGTTCCAAGGAAAACAACCCCCGCCTACCCAATCTTGTCATCATAGCTAAAATTCTCCAGTCCTGGCAACATCATCGTAAATCTCCTCTGCACCCTCTGTAGTGCAATTACATCCTTCCTGTAATGTGGTGACCAGAACTATGCGCAGTACTCAAGCTGTGGCCTAACTAGTGTTTTATACAGTTCCAGCATAACATCCCTGCTTTTATATTTTATGCCTCCACTAATAAAGGAAAGCATTCCATTCTTTTTTAAATTTGTTCATGGGATGTGGGCGTCGCTGGCGAGGCCAGCATTTATTGCCCATCCCTAATTGCCCTTGAGAAGGTGGTGGTGAGCCGCCTTCTCGAACCCCTGCAGTCTGTGTGAAGGTTCTCCCACAGTGCTGTTAGGAAGGGAGTTCCAGGATTTTGGCCCAGTGACGATGAAGGAACAGCAATATATTTCCAAATCGGGATGGTGTGTGACTTGGAGGGGAATGTGCAGGTGGTGTTGTTCCCATGTGCCTGCTGCCCTTGTCCTTCTAGGTGGTAGAAGTCCCGGGTTTGGGAAGTGCTGTCGAAGATGCCTTCTTAACCACCTTATCTACCTATCCTGCTATCTTCAGGGATCTGTGGACATGCACTCCAAGGTCCCTCACTTTCTCTACACCTTTCAGTATCCTCCCATTTATTGTGGTGCCTTGCGTTGTTTGCTCTCCCCAAATGTATTACCTCACTTCTCTGGATTGACTCCATTTGCCACTTATCTGCCCATCTGACCAGTCCATTGATATCGTCCTGCAGTCTACAGCTTTCCTGCTTGCTATCAACCACACGGCCTATCTACGTGTCATCCAAAGAATCTTGTTCCATATTTCATATTGGGCTTACTTCTTGTGTCATTATTTGAGTCACACTTTTTAATGTGAATATGTACAACAGAAAAATCCATCATTTTCAATTGCCAAAATCCTATTTCCCCATCATGTTGTAATTACAGGCCTCCCAATACTAGGTGACACTGTTGTTCCTCTCCAGTCCAATCACTCAGCTCCTCTTCCTTTACCCGCTACAGAAACCTCTCACCCCCGCTTACCCACCATTAGGCCTGATCATGCCTGGACTTCTCCCACCTCTCCTCCTGGTCTACCTCTGTACCCCGCCCGAGGGCCACTTTATGCCCACTCCTACCTTCTTCCCCATTCCATCTCCTCTCCTGTACGCCACTATCCCTTCTGCCACCATCAATTCCTCTTCTCACCTGTTCTTGGCCATATTAGACCCACCTGCTTCCCTGCTGTCTCTTCAGACCCTGTTTCAACTCCTCACTCCCTGGCCCCACTGTTATTTCTCCTGCATGCTGCTCCCCTTGCGTTGGTGGACACAAACAACATTGAAACAAATGAGAAATTCTAATAAATATGTTCTCTGTTTCATTAGCAAATAATTAACAAAACTTACTTTAACAGTCTGTTTCCTTGGAGGGTCAATACTGTATATTTTAATGTTACCTGGTGTAGAAATTATTTGAGCATCATTAGTTCATATAAACTGCCTGATTCCACAATGTTAGCCATTTTTGTTTAAGGGTTGTCACAATCACAGATCAGAACATAAACAGTTGAAAGTACCACTGAATAAAGATCTGGGGAGAAAGAGGTCTCAAGACACCAGAACAAACTTTTCTGAATCATGTTAACACCGCCATTTTGTTCCCAAGTCTTTACCAATGTCACTCTTCAACAGAAAAGAATTTTGATTTATATGGTACCGTACCACTTTTATCAAGGTATCCCAAAGCATTTCACATACAGTGAATTAAGAGTGTTGATAGCATGAATAGGGAAAAATAGTATTTTGCTCCAGTATTGACAGATCAATTTAAGAGAGTGAGATTAGAAGAAATTTCTTTACACCGAGGACAGCATGGGCTGAATGACCGTCTTCTGTGATATAGACTTCTGTGGTTGTTACATTGGTAAACATGGCAGCCAAACTGCAGACAGTAAGGTCAATGAGACAGATGACCAGTTAATCTACATTTGGTGGTGTTTACTGAGGCAGAAATGGCCACGGTGCTGGGAGAATTTCTTGCCCTTCTTCAAATCAGGCCACGGGTGTTTTAACGTCTACCTGAACACAACCAAAAGAGAGTACCCTCTGACAATGCAGTACTCCCTCAGCTTAGATTAGGTGCTCGAGAACTGCATTGGTTCATCTTCGCAAGACAACTAGAGGCTACGGTAGTATCGTGGTTACGTAACTAGACTAGTAATCCAGAGGCCTGGAATATTAATCCATAGAGTGCGAATTCACCATGGCAATTTGTCAATTTGAATTCAGTTTAGAAATCTGGAAACAAAAAGCTATCTGATTGTTGTAAAAACCCAACTGGTTCACTAATGTCCTTTAGGGAAGGAAACTGCTGTTCTTACTCAGTCTGGCCTAAATGTGACTCCAGTCCCACACCAATGTGGTTGACTCTTAACTGCTTCTGAAGCGGCCCTGACAAGCCCCTCAGTTGTATCAAAAAATCATCTCAGCAATAAATGCCGGCCTTGCCACTGAGACCCACATCCTGAGAATGAATTAAAAAGGAATAAATTAAAAAAACATGGCCTAGCCAGCATCTGACAGCCCAAGAACAAATTTTTAAAAAGTCCTGAAGTGAGACTTGAATCCACAACCTTCTGACACAGAGGTGAGTGGGTGAGAATAGCCAAGTTTGACTTGCTCTTCAATTTGTCTTCCTTCGCTTGGAGATAAGCATTGTGGTTCAACATCGACTATGGATAGCCCAGCTGACGATCGTTCGCTGTTAACTTTCATCCTGCCACTCTATTAAGCACCAATAGCACAAACATAATACACCAGATATTTGACTCCAACTTACGTTTTACTTAAAAGTTTCATTTAAACTTTATTTAAAAGTTTATGACTATGTACATTTCACAGATGTCTGACATAATCAGTTGCCATATGTGGAGAAAAATATTTTCTATGGCTCTTGCTCCTTTCAATTTTTTGGTCCCATGACAAACTGTGGTATATTTCCTAAATATAACACCGCTCGCTAGGGTGAATCTTCTATTTATATTACCTCTATACATTCACAGCTGTTCTCATGCAAAGAACATCAACCAAATTATGTAAATTAATTCAATCACCAAAACACCCACCCCTCCTGGGCCTGGGGTTTAATACAATCTATGATGCAAGTGAATTTTAAATTAGGGCAGTGCAAAGAACCAGATTCAGATCCCTGCTTACCTCCTGCCCGGCTCCGCAAGACAGCTCCTGTCCAACTACAAATTAGATGCCATACATCAGATCTGCATGTTTAGTCCAAAGGCATGTGTGATGAGGAAGATCAATGCAAATATATTCACGTCTCATTAAAATACACCAACAAAAGTAGCAGAGGGAACTTAATTGTGCAACAGTAAAGTAGTAGCTTTGAATGTGGAACTCGCTACCACAAGTAGTTGAGGCGAATAGCATAGATGCGCTTAAGGGGAAGCTAGATAAGTACATGAGGAAGAAAGGAATAGAAGGATATACTGATAAGATTAGATGAAGTAGGGAGGAAGGAGGCTCGTGTGGAACATAAAATCATCAGTGTCTATTGACACCACTGTGTCAGCGAATGAGTGGTAGGCGAGGTGGACCTACGGCAGGACTTACAGCAGTCTATTTTCTCAGCAAACAGAGTCTATTTAAACAGCGCACTACAGCAAACAGTCTACAGAGTCTATTTAAAAAGAGTTTCTACGAACAACGGCAAACAGAACTCATGACCGAAACTACAGCAACGTCTCCTGATACAAGCAGAGTGAGTTCGCCAGCAAAATGCAGTGAGTGGAGAATAGTTACATAATACAAATTGATTATTTCTCCAGCAAAATGGATAGTTATGTACACATTATGTGTGTAACACGAATCCCAGTCACTTATAGCAGTCCAGTCTCCAGGCGTGATTGAAAGGGGAATTACCCAATCATCTCCATTCTGGCCGGCAATACCGGTGTCACCATATGCAGCCTAAAAACTCCAGCATGGACCAAGTGCGCCAGATCTGTGCAGTAGATTCTATGTAATACCTTTATGGCAGAAGCATGACAACCTGGCAGTCTTTAAGCTTTCTGATCTATTCGGTGTATCAGTCTGTAACATAGAGGATCTGTCTATGTGATAGTAATACCCAACAGTGCTGAGGTTGCCACGCACCTCCCCACATCATTACCTAATTCATGAGAACTTTTCTAAAATTAAAGTTTTTTCAAACTAAGGAATTGTTGGAATTATTTTTGTATAGACCCACACCGCCACTATGACAAAACTAGACATTACTCACTAGGTACTCAATTATAAGGACTTTGTCAAACAGATTTCATACCTTATATGTAACCTTTAAAACATTCTTAGTTTTTATGTTTACAAATCACCTCTATTGTATACATCCCTGTTTCATTTCCACTGAATCTGGCAATTTTTAAAAAAAGATTTCTAGGCTTACATATCTAAATACAGTTTTGCACCCATTACTGGGGCAGCAACTCAGTTTCACTTGCATCCTCCTTCAACCAGCAGAGCTGCAGTAGCAACTCATTTGTGGAAGATTGAGAGTTCTGCCACAAGGGACTCAAGATATCTGACGTAAGTCACTAATAAAGGACAAAATGAGGCAGTAACATTTACAGAACCATTTCCTCTCAGTGGTCAACAGCAGTCAACGTAAGCAGACCTTGTCCTCTATGATCCATATGGTGGACCATTTCTATACTGTAAGCGTGTACCCGAGGAGTTAATTATCCCATTTGCAGAAATCTGCTCACTGGATTTACGTAGTCTTGTGCTACGCTACCGAATGCTCAGAAATGATGGGTATTACCAGAGGAATCAAGCACTCTTAGACAAAAACAACTAATATATTTACTTACAATAAATGGCAAATACTAAAAGGATCAATTACCCTTTGTAAAAATAGCTTCAGAATGAGTACAAGACACTGATAAATGTCAGAGTTCTGCATGTGAACACCAAATTTCACCTATTTTATCGTATAGCACATCTTCAGGTCAAGCGTGTCCTAACATTTTGCTGAGGTAGAGGGAGAGAGAAAAAACACTACAGCTCCATTCCATCGACAACACAAGCATGCTGGTTGTCAGCTAGTCTATCAGAGAGCATTTTGTTGTAGCAGCACACTCCATCAGAGAAGAAGCTAGCCGATCAGATTTGCAGAAGCACAGTATCGGCTGGCCAATCACAAAGCTTACAGACAGTAGCCATGCAGCCTATATGTCTTGTCCTCTTGGCTGACAAAATAAATAAGAGTTAGCAGTGCTGCTCTAACAACAACAACTTGCATTTATATTGCGCCTTTAACACAGTAAAACATCCCAAAGCGCTTCACGAGTGTTATCAAACAAAATTTGACACCGTGCTATATAGGAAATATTAGGACAGGTGGTCAAAGAGGTAGGTTTTAAGGAGTTTCTTAAAAGGACGAGAGCGAGGAAGAGAGGAGGAGAGATTTAGGGAGGGAATTCCAGAGTTTAGGGCCTAGGCAGCTGAAGGCACGGCCGCCAATGGTGGAGCGATGAAAATCAGGGATGCGCAAGATTTAAGCTTTCAAATCAAATAGTCCGCCCCAAAAATTCAATTCTCTGGATGAATCTTCAAAAGAAGCTTCTTTGTTATCAAGTTCAGTTGTTGCAGGGAAAACACTGCTCCATTGTAGGGTTTATTCTACCAATCTGCAATAGATTTAACTGTCTAAAATGTCTAATCCCATAATGGTATCTCTTACCAGGAAAAAGAACACGTCAAAAGGGAAGATTTACATACTATCCCAATTCCAGATTGCCAACATGATCAACAAAGTCAGATCCAAATTGGCTGAGCCTACATACACTTCCTGAATAAATTTGTCCACAAAGCTGAAATGATCTTCAACAATAGCTTTAGTTAACGCGTCTCATTAATTGTGGTTAAAGATTGCCCTGTGCAAAGCAGTGCAGCTGCAGCAAGCTCCATTTCATAGAGACAGAGTCTTTTTGTTGGCAGTTACTGTAACAGTTGCATTCAAGGTCGCATCTTACACCAACAGTAATCAATCACTTGCACAACATATTTAAACTCAGAACTTGAAGGCCTCATGGCAGATTTGTATCCTTCACTTTTGAACCAGCTACAATTGTAATAACTGCCATAAAAAAGTAACTTTTTACGCAAAATGAATTCACCCACTTACAAATTTCTCAAACAAATTCCAAGACTATGGAGCTGGGGTGAAGGAGGGCGGGTGGGGAGGCATGAAGAATCTTGATAAACAAGTGATACTTCCCCATCTTCAGGGGACAAAATATGGCTTGAGGAAACACAGGTACTCAAAAATGGGGCGAAAAGGTCATTGCTTGTGGAGAAAAAAAATCCATTAAAAAAAGTGTGGTATAAGCTTCCCCATTAAGAAAATCAAAGAAATATATAACAGGTGCAAATAAAATTAGATTCCCCCACCCCATGCACTAGCAATGAATAATTTGGCAAAGATTTTAGTACCAGACAAGAAGTGTGACAGAGAAAGATCCCGGTACAATAAGAAAATAAAAGCAAGTATCTGACAAATATACATTTACATTTGTATACAAGAACATTGACTTTTTGCTTTAACTTTGTTTTAGATTCTGTTGGCTCATATGGTAAGTGCTGACTCCCTGTAAACCTTCAGAAGAGAACTGGACCAGGTCCTTACTGGGGTGGAGTTCACAGCTTATAAAAGGCAGGTGAAATACCAGGCAATATAAGCATGGTCAATGTGGTCTCCTGGAATAGTTTTCGATCCCTAAGGAGGTCGGAGAGAAATTGTCAAGATTTTTTTTTTCCCTAATTGGCCTCAGGTTTTGCCCCTTCCAGGAGATAACATGGCTGCTGGTGGGTAGGGTGTGTCTAATCACGATGCTTCACATCACAACTGTGTGGGGCAGGCTTGATGGACCAGATGGTCCTTTCCTACCCATTAATTTTGCATGGTCATATCTAGGTCTCTGGAATGGGGCTTGAACCCATAACCTTCTGTCTTGGAGGTGAGTGAGCTACCACTGAGCTAAGGCTGAAAAAAATACACTGGATGTTGCATGAGAACAGGATAATCTCCAGCCATTATCTCGCTTACATGTGAATAACGGCCAGCTCTTCCTCTCTGGGCTAACACAACAACAACTTGCATTTATATAGCACCTTTAATGTAGTAAAACATCCCAAGGTGCTTCACAGGAGCATTATCAAACAAAATTTGACACTAAGCCACATAAGGAGATATTAGGACAAGTGACCAAAAGTTTGGTCAAAGAGGTGGATTTTAAGGAGCATCTTTAAAGGAGGAGAGGTAGAGAGTCGGAGGGGTTTAGGGAAGGAATTCCAGAGCTTAGGGCCTAAACTGCTGAAGGCACGGCCGCCAATGGTGGAGCGATTAAAAATCAGGGATATGCAAGAGGCCAGAATTGGAGGAGCGCAGAGATCTCGGAGGGTTGTAGGGCTGGAGGAGGTTGAAGAGAGAGAAAGGGGTAAGGCCATGGAGGGATATGAAAACAAGGACGAGAATTTTAAAGTCGAGGCTTTCCCAGACCAGGAGCCAGTGTAGGTCTGCAAGCACAGGGGTGATGAGTGAACAGGTCTTGGTGTGAGTTAGGATACAGGCAGCAGAGTTTTGGATGAGCTCAAGTTTATGGTGGGTGGA